>NW_027394126.1:0-27783 GCF_030506205.2 Paramisgurnus dabryanus | reverse complement strand
GCTCAGAAAAGCAGTTTTCAAACAGGTTTCAACATTTCAGGTTGGATTTTGACTTTTCATGCAAAAGTGCCCAATTCGGCCTATAATGCCTTCAGGAGCATTCTTATGATGAGAAATGTCGTTTAAAGGCATTTCCAGCTCAGGTTGGATTGTGACTTTTCATGCAAAAGTGCCCAATTCGGCCTAAAATGCCTTCAGGAGCATTCTTATGATGAGAAATGTCGTTTTAAAGGCATTTCCAGCTCAGAAAAGCAGTTTTCAAACAGATTTCAACATTTCAGGTTGGATTTTGACTTTTCATGCAAAAGTGCCCAATTCGGCCTATAATGCCTTCAGGAGCATTCTTATGATGAGAATGTCGTTTAAAGGCATTTCCAGCTCAGGTTGGATTGTGACTTTTCATGCAAAAGTGCCCAATTCGGCCTAAAATGCCTTCAGGAGCATTCTTATGATGAGAAATGTCGTTTAAAGGCATTTCCAGCTCAGGTTGGATTGTGACTTTTCATGCAAAAGTGCCCAATTCGGCCTATAATGCCTTCAGGAGCATTCTTATGATGAGAAATGTCGTTTAAAGGCATTTCCAGCTCAGGTTGGATTGTGACTTTTCATGCAAAAGTGCCCAATTCGGCCTATAATGCCTTCAGGAGCATTCTTATGATGAGAAATGTCGTTTAAAGGCATTTCCAGCTCAGGTTGGATATTGACTTTTCATGCAAAAGTGCCCAATTCGGCCTATAATGCCTTCAGGAGCATTCTTATGATGAGAAATGTCGTTTAAAGGCATTTCCAGCTCAGGTTGGATTGTGACTTTTCATGCAAAAGTGCCCAATTCGGCCTAAAATGCCTTCTGGAGCATTCTTATGATGACAAATGTCGTTTAAAGGCATTTCCAGCTCAGAAAAGCATTTTTCAAACAGATGTCAACATTTCAGGTTGGATTGTGACTTTTCATGCAAAAGTGCCCAATTCGGCCTAAAATGCCTTCAGGAGCAATCTTATGATGAGAAATGTCGTTTAAAGGCATTTCCAGCTCAGAAAAGCATGTTTCAAACAGATTTCAACATTTCAGGTTGGATTGTGACTTTTCATGCAAAAGTGCCCAGTTCGGCCTAAAATGCCTTCAGGAGCATTCTTATGATGAGAAATGTCGTTTAAAGGCATTTCCAGCTCAGAAAAGCATTTTTCAAGTGATTTCAACATTTCAGGTTGGATTGTGACTTTTCATGCAAAAGTGCCCAATTCGGCCTAAAATGCCTTCAGGAGCATTCTTATGATGAGAAATGTCGTTTAAAGGCATTTCCAGCTCAGAAAAAGCATTTTTCAAGTGATTTCAACATTTCAGGTTGGATTGTAACTTTTCATGCAAAAGTGCCCAATTCGGCCTAAAATGCCTTCAGGAGCATTCTTATGATGAGAAATGTCGTTTAAAGGCATTTCCAGCTCAGAAAAGCATTTTTCAAGCGATTTCAACATTTCAGGTTGACTTTTGTTGCAAAAGTGCCCAATTCGGCCTATAATGCCTTCAGGAGCATTCTTATGATGAGAAATGTCGTTTAAAGCATTTCCAGCTCAGAAAAGCATTTTTCAAGCGATTTCAACATTTCAGGTTGGATTGTGACTTTTCATGCAAAAGTGCCCAATTCGGCCTAAAATGCCTTCAGGAGCATTCTTATGATGAGAAATGTCGTTTCACGAGTTCGCATTAACATGTAATCGATAGGGAATGAGATAAAGCATATTTGGCGTGCTGTCCGAGGAGAGGGCTCCGAGCTCGGAATTTTAGCCCGAACCCAGAGTACTCCCCCTCTTTAACTGTGATGAATGAATCTAGATGAGAGTGAGGTGATGGAGTGGAGGAGGGATTCTGCAAAAAATCTATCACGGGACAGAGGTGAGGGACTGCATTTATAGGCACCTTTTTGCACTGATTGGTTGGATCACATGACCATGGTCCTCCCGAACTTAGTTAAATAAACTTCATTTAAAGGCATTTCCAGCTCAGAAAAGCATTTTTCAAGCGATTTCAACATTTCAGGTTGGATTGTGACTTTTCATGCAAAAGTGCCCAATTCAGCCTAAAATGCCTTCAGGTGCATTCTTATGATGAGAAATGTCGTTTAAAGGCATTTCCAGCTCAGAAAAGCATTTATCAAACAGATTTCAACATTTCAGGTTGGATTGTGATTTTTCATGCAAAAGTGCCCAATTCGGCCTAAAATGACTTCAGGAGCATTCTTATGATGAGAAATGTCGTTTAAAGGCATTTCCAGCTCAGAAAAGCATTTTTCAAACAGATTTAAACATTTCAGGTTGGATTGTGACTTTTCATGCAAAAGTGCCCAAATCGGCCTAAAATGCCTTCAGGAGCATTCTTATGATGAGAAATGTTGATTAAAGGCTTTTCCAGCTCAGAAAAGCATTTTTCAAACAGATTTCAACATTTCAGGTTGGATTGTGACTTTTCATGCAAAAGTGCCCAATTCGGCCCTAAAATGACTTCAGGAGCATTCTTATGATGAGAAATGTCGTTTAAAGGCATTTCCAGCTCAGAAAAGCATTTTTCAAAGCGATTTCAACATTTCAGGTTGGATTGTGACTTTTCATGCAAAAGTGCCCAATTCGGCCTAAAATGCCTTCTGGAGCATTCTTATGATGAGAAATGTCGTTTAAAGGCATTTCCAGCTCAGAAAAGCATTTTTCAAACAGATTTCAACATTTCAGGTTGGATTGTGACTTTTCATGCAAAAGTGCCCAATTCGGCCTAAAATGCCTTCAGGAGCATTCTTATGATGAGAAATGTCTTTAAAGGCATTTCCAGCTCAGAAAAGCATTTTTCAAACAGATTTCAACATTTCAGGTTGGATTGTGACTTTTCATGCAAAAGTGCCCAATTCGGCCTAAAATGACTTCAGGAGCATTCTTATGATGAGAAATGTCGTTTAAAGGCATTTCCAGCTCAGAAAAGCATTTTTCAAGCGATTTCAACATTTCAGGTTGGATTGTGACTTTTCATGCAAAAGTGCCCAATTCGGCCTAAAATGCCTTCAGGAGCATTCTTATGATGAGAAATGTCGTTTAAAGGCATTTCCAGCTCAGAAAAGCAGTTTTCAAACAGATTTCAACATTTCAGGTTGGATTTTGACTTTTCATGCAAAAGTGCCCAATTCGGCCTATAATGCCTTCAGGAGCATTCTTATGATGAGAAATGTCGTTTTAAAGGCATTTCCAGCTCAGGTTGGGATTGTGACTTTTCATGCAAAAGTGCCCAATTCGGCCTAAAATGCCTTCTGGAGCATTCTTATGATGACAAATGTCGTTTAAAGGCATTTCCAGCTCAGAAAAGCATTTTTCAAACAGATGTCAACATTTCAGGTTGGATTGTGACTTTTCATGCAAAAGTGCCCAATTCGGCCTAAAATGCCTTCAGGAGCATTCTTATGATGAGAAATGTCGTTTAAAGGCATTTCCAGCTCAGAAAAGCATGTTTCAAACAGATTTCAACATTTCAGGTTGGATTGTGACTTTTCATGCAAAAGTGCCCAGTTCGGCCTAAAATGCCTTCAGGAGCATTCTTATGATGAGAAATGTCGTTTAAATGCATTTCCAGCTCAGAAAAGCATTTTTCAAACAGATTTCAACATTTCAGGTTGGATTGTGACTTTTCATGCAAAAGTGCCCAATTCGGCCTAAAATGCCTTAAGGAGCATTCTTATGATGAGAAATGTCGTTTAAAGGCATTTCCAGCTCAGAAAAGCATTTTTCAAACAGATTTCAACATTTCAGGTTGGATTGTGACTTTTCATGCAAAAGTGCCCAATTCGGCCTAAAATGCCTTCAGGAGCATTCTTATGATGAGAAATGTTGTTTAAAGGCATTTCCAGCTCAGAAAAGCATTTTTCAAACAGATTTCAACATTTCAGGTTAGATTGTGACTTTTCATGCAAAAGTGCCCAATTCGGCCTAAAATGCCTTCAGGAGCATTCTTATGATGAGAAATGTCGTTTAAAGGCATTTCCAGCTCAGAAAAGCATTTTTCAAACAGATTTCAACATTTCAGGTTGGATTGTGACTTTTCATGCAAAAGTGCCCAATTCGGCCTAAAAATGCCTTCAGGAGCATTCTTATGATGAGAAATGTCGTTTAAAGGCATTTCCAGCTCAGAAAAGCATTTTTCAAGTGATTTCAACATTTCAGGTTGGATTGTGACTTTTCATGCAAAAGTGCCCAATTCGGCCTAAAATGCCTTCAGGAGCATTCTTATGATGAGAAATGTCGTTTAAAGGCATTTCCAGCTCAGAAAAGCATTTTTCAAGTGATTTCAACATTTCAGGTTGGATTGTAACTTTTCATGCAAAAGTGCCCAATTCGGCCTAAAATGCCTTCAGGAGCATTCTTATGATGAGAAATGTCGTTTAAAGGCATTTCCAGCTCAGAAAAGCATTTTTCAAGCGATTTCAACATTTCAGGTTGACTTTTGTTGCAAAAGTGCCCAATTCGGCCTATAATGCCTTCAGGAGCATTCTTATGATGAGAAATGTCGTTTAAAGCATTTCCAGCTCAGAAAAGCATTTTTCAAGCGATTTCAACATTTCAGGTTGGATTGTGACTTTTCATGCAAAAGTGCCCAATTCGGCCTAAAATGCCTTCAGGAGCATTCTTATGATGAGAAATGTCGTTTCACGAGTTCGCATTAACATGTAATCGATAGGGAATGAGATAAAGCATATTTGGCGTGCTGTCCGAGGAGAGGGCTCCGAGCTCGGAATTTTAGCCCGAACCCAGAGTACTCCCCCTCTTTAACTGTGATGAATGAATCTAGATGAGAGTGAGGTGATGGAGTGGAGGAGGGATTCTGCAAAAAATCTATCACGGGACAGAGGTGAGGGACTGCATTTATAGGCACCTCTTTGCACTGATTGGTTGGATCACATGACCATGCTCCTCCCGAACTTAGTTAAATAAACTTCATTTAAAGGCATTTCCAGCTCAGAAAAGCATTTTTCAAGCGATTTCAACATTTCAGGTTGGATTGTGACTTTTCATGCAAAAGTGCCCAATTCAGCCTAAAATGCCTTCAGGTGCATTCTTATGATGAGAAATGTCGTTTAAAGGCATTTCCAGCTCAGAAAAGCATTTATCAAACAGATTTCAACATTTCAGGTTGGATTGTGATTTTTCATGCAAAAGTGCCCAATTCGGCCTAAAATGACTTCAGGAGCATTCTTATGATGAGAAATGTCGTTTAAAGGCATTTCCAGCTCAGAAAAGCATTTTTCAAACAGATTTAAACATTTCAGGTTGGATTGTGACTTTTGTTGCAAAAGTGCCCAATTCGGCCTATAATGCCTTCAGGAGCATTCTTATGATGAGAAATGTCGTTTAAAGCATTTCCAGCTCAGAAAAGCATTTTTCAAGCGATTTCAACATTTCAGGTTGGATTGTGACTTTTCATGCAAAAGTGCCCAATTCGGCCTAAAATGCCTTCAGGAGCATTCTTATGATGAGAAATGTCGTTTCACGAGTTCGCATTAACATGTAATCGATAGGGAATGAGATAAAGCATATTTGGCGTGCTGTCCGAGGAGAGGGCTCCGAGCTCGGAATTTTAGCCCGAACCCAGAGTACTCCCCCTCTTTAACTGTGATGAATGAATCTAGATGAAAGTGAGGTGATGGGGTGGAGGAGGGATTCTGCAAAAAATCTATAACGGGACAGAGGTGAGGGACTGCATTTATAGGCACCTCTTTGCACTGATTGGTTGGATCACATGACCATGCTCCTCCCGAACTTAGTTAAATAAACTTCATTTAAAGGCATTTCCAGCTCAGAAAAGCATTTTTCAAGCGATTTCAACATTTCAGGTTGGATTGTGACTTTTCATGCAAAAGTGCCCAATTCGGCCTAAAATGCCTTCAGGAGCATTCTTATGATGAGAAATGTCGTTTAAAGGCATTTCCAGCTCAGAAAAGCATTTTTCAAGTGATTTCAACATTTCAGGTTGGATTTTGACTTTTCATGCAAAAGTGCCCAATTCGGCCTAAAATGCCTTCAGGAGCATTCTTATGATGAGAAATGTCGTTTAAAGGCATTTCCAGCTCAGAAAAGCATTTTTCAAGCGATTTCAACATTTCAGGTTGGATTTTGACTTTTCATGCAAATGTGCCCATATCGGCCTAATATGCCTTCAGGAGCAATCTTATGATGAGAAATGTCGTTTAAAGGCATTTCCAGCTCAGAAAAGCATTTTTCAAGCGATTTCAACATTTCAGGTTGGATTGTGACTTTTCATGCAAAAGTGCCCAATTCGGCCTAAAATGCCTTCAGGAGCATTCTTATGATGAGAAATGTCGTTTAAAGGCATTTCCAGCTCAGAAAAGCATTTTTCAAGCGATTTCAACATTTCAGGTTGGATAGTGACTTTTGTTGCAAAAGTGCCCAATTCGGCCTATAATGCCTTCAGGAGCAATCTTATGATGAGAAATGTCGTTTAAAGGCATTTCCAGCTCAGAAAAGCATTTTTCAAGCGATTTCAACATTTCAGGTTGGATTGTGACTTTTCATGCAAAAGTGCCCAATTCGGCCTAAAATGCCTTCAGGAGCATTCTTATGATGAGAAATGTCGTTTAAAGGCATTTCCAGCTCAGAAAAGCATTTTTCAAGCGATTTCAACATTTCAGGTTGGATAGTGACTTTTGTTGCAAAAGTGCCCAATTCGGCCTATAATGCCTTCAGGAGCATTCTTATGATGAGAAATGTCGTTTAAAGCATTTCCAGCTCAGAAAAGCATTTTTCAAGCGATTTCAACATTTCAGGTTGGATTGTGACTTTTCATGCAAAAGTGCCCAATTCGGCCTAAAATGCCTTCAGGAGCATTCTTATGATGAGAAATGTCGTTTCACGAGTTCGCATTAACATGTAATCGATAGGGAATGAGATAAAGCATATTTGGCGTGCTGTCCGAGGAGAGGGCTCCGAGCTCGGAATTTTAGCCCGAACCCAGAGTACTCCCCCTCTTTAACTGTGATGAATGAATCTAGATGAAAGTGAGGTGATGGGGTGGAGGAGGGATTCTGCAAAAAATCTATAACGGGACAGAGGTGAGGGACTGCATTTATAGGCACCTCTTTGCACTGATTGGTTGGATCACATGACCATGCTCCTCCCGAACTTAGTTAAATAAACTTCATTTAAAGGCATTTCCAGCTCAGAAAAGCATTTTTCAAGCGATTTCAACATTTCAGGTTGGATTGTGACTTTTCATGCAAAAGTGCCCAATTCGGCCTAAAATGCCTTCAGGAGCATTCTTATGATGAGAAATGTCGTTTAAAGGCATTTCCAGCTCAGAAAAGCATTTTTCAAGTGATTTCAACATTTCAGGTTGGATTTTGACTTTTCATGCAAAAGTGCCCAATTCGGCCTAAAATGCCTTCAGGAGCATTCTTATGATGAGAAATGTCGTTTAAAGGCATTTCCAGCTCAGAAAAGCATTTTTCAAGCGATTTCAACATTTCAGGTTGGATTTTGACTTTTCATGCAAATGTGCCCATATCGGCCTAATATGCCTTCAGGAGCAATCTTATGATGAGAAATGTCGTTTAAAGGCATTTCCAGCTCAGAAAAGCATTTTTCAAGCGATTTCAACATTTCAGGTAGGATTTTGACTTTTCATGCAAAAGTGCCCAATTCGGCCTAAAATGCCTTCAGGAGCATTTTTATGATGAGAAATGTCGTTTAAAGGCATTTCCAGCTCAGAAAAGCATTTTTAAAGCGATTTCAACATTTCAGGTTGGATTTTGACTTTTCATGCAAATGTGCCCAATTCGGCCTAAAATGCCTTCAGGAGCATTCTAATGATGAGAAATGTCGTTTAAAGGCATTTCCAGCTCAGAAAAGCATTTTTCAAGCGATTTCAACATTTCAGGTTGGATTTTGACTTTTCATGCAAAAGTGCCCAATTCGGCCTAAAATGCCTTCAGGAGCATTCTTATGATGAGAAATGTCGTTTAAAGGCATTTCCAGCTCAGAAAAGCATTTTTCAAGCGATTTCAACATTTCAGGTTGGATTTTGACTTTTCATGCAAAAGTGCCCAATTCGGCCTAAAATGCCTTCAGGAGCATTCTATGTCGTTTAAAGGCATATCCAGCTCAAAAAAGCATTTTAGAATGAGAGTTCAACATTGCAAGTTGGAATGTGACTTGTAATGCAAAAGTGCCCAATTCGGCCTAAAAATGCATTCAGGAGCATTCTTATGTCGTTTAAAGGCATTTCCAGCTCAGAAAAGCATTTTAGAATGAGAGTTCAACATTTCAAGTTGGAATGTGACTTCTCATGCAAAAGTGCCCAATTCTGCCTAAAATGCTTCCAGGAGCATTCTCATGATGAAACATGTCGTTTAAAGGCATTTTCAGCTCAGAAAAGCATTTTAGAATGAGAATTCAACATTTCAAGTTGGAATGTGACTTCCCCTGCAAAAGTGCCCAATTCGACCTAAAATGCTTCCAGGAGCAATCTTATGATGAAACATGTCGTTTAAAGGCATATCCAGCTCAGAAAAGCATTTTAGAATGAGAGTTCAACATTTCAAGTTGGAATGTGACTTCTCATGCAAAAGTGCCCAAATCGTCCTTAAATAAGCCGTTGCTCAGAACAGCTTTTCAGAGTGAGAACTGCAAATTTCTAGTGGATATTTGACCTCTCATGCAAAAGTACAAAGTTCTGTCTATAATAATGCCAAAGTACACAGTTCTGTCTAATATGATGCAAAAGTACAAAGTTCTGTCTGATATGATGCAAAAGTATACAGTTCTGTCTAATTTGATGCAAAGTACACAGTTACTTCTAATATGATACAAAGTACACAGTTCTCTCTAATGTGCTTACAAAAGCATGAAAATTATAAAACAAGTCGTTTAAAGTCATATCTAGCTCAGAAAAGCATTTTAGAATGAGAATTCAACAGTTCATGTTGGAATGTGACTTCTCATGCAAAAGTGCCCAATTCGGCCTAAAATGCTTCCAGGAGCATTCTTATGATGAAACATGTCGTTTAAAGGCATTTTCAGCTCTGAAAAGCATTTTAGAATGAGAATTGAACATTTCAAGTTGGAATGTGACTTCTCATGCAAAAGTGCCCAAATCGTCCTAAAATTAGCCGTTGCTCAGAACAGCTTTTCAGAGTGAGAATTGCAAATTTCTAGTGGATATTTGACCTCTCATGCAAAAGTACAAAGTTCTGTCTATAATAATGCAAAAGTACACAGTTCTGTCTGATTGATGCAAAAGTACAAAGTTCTGTCTGATATGATGCAAAAGTATACAGTTCTGTCTAATTTGATGCAAAGTACACAGTTCTTTCTAATATGATACAAAGTACACAGTTCTGTCTAATATGCTTACAAAAGCATGAAAATTATAAAACAAGTCGTTTAAAGTCATATCTAGCTCAGAAAAGCATTTTAGAATGAGAATTCAACAGTTCATGTTGGAATGTGACTTCTCATGCAAAAGTGCCCACTTCGGCCTAAAATGCTTCCAGGAGCATTCTTATGGTGAAACATGTCGTTTAAAGGCATTTTCAGCTCTGAAAAGCATTTTAGAATGAGAATTGAACATTTCAAGTTGGAATGTGACTGCTAATGCAAAGTGCCCAATTCGGCCTAAAATGCTTCCAGGAGCAATCTATTGATAAAACATGTCGTTTAAAGGCATTTCCAGCTCAGAAAAGCATTTTAGAATGAGAATTCAACAGTTCATGTTGGAATGTGACTTCTCATGCAAAAGTGCCCAATTCGGACTAAAATGCTTCCAGGAGCATTCCTATGATGAAACATGTCGTTTAAAGGCATTTTCAGCTCAGAAAAGCATTTTAGAATGAGAATTCAACATTTCAAGTTGGAATGTGACTTCTCATGCAAAAGTGCCCAATTCGGCCGAAAATACTTCCAGGAGAATTCTTATGTCGTTTAAAGTCATTTCCAGCTCAGGAAAGCATTTTAGAATGATAATTCAACATTTAAAGTTGCAATGTGACTTCTAATGCAAAAGTGCCCAATTCGGCCTAAAATGCTTCCAGAAGCATTCTTATGATAAAACATGGCGTTTAAAGGCATTTCCAGCTCAGAAAAGCATTTTAGAATGAGAATTCAACATTTTAAGTCGGAATGTGACTTCTCATGCAAAAGTGCCCAAAACGGCCTAAAATGCATCCAGGAGCATTCTTATGACGAAACATGTCGTTTAAAGGCATATCCAGCTCGAAAAAGCATTTTAGAATGAGAGTTCAACATTGCAAGTTGGAATGTGACTTCTCATGCAAAAGTGCCCAAATCGTCCTTAAATTAGCCGTTGCTCAGAACAGCTTTTCAGAGTGAGAATTGCAAGTTTCTAGTGGATATTTGACCTCTCATGCAAAAGTACAAAGTTCTGTCTATAATAATGCAAAAGTACACAGTTCTGTCTGATTGATGCAAAAGTACAAAGTTCTGTCTGATATGATGCAAAAGTATACAGTTCTGTCTAATTTGATGCAAAGTACACAGTTCTTTCTAATATGATACAAAGTACACAGTTCTGTCTAATATGCTTACAAAAGCATGAAAATTATAAAACAAGTCGTTTAAAGTCATATCTAGCTCAGAAAAGCATTTTAGAATGAGAATTCAACAGTTCATGTTGGAATGTGACTTCTCATGCAAAAGTGCCCAATTCGGCCTAAAATGCTTCCAGGAGCATTCTTATGATGAAACATGTCGTTTAAAGGCATTTTCAGCTCTGAAAAGCATTTTAGAATGAGAATTGAACATTTCAAGTTGGAATGTGACTTCTCATGCAAAAGTGCCCAAATCGTCCTAAAATTAGCCGTTTTAAAGTATATTTAGCTCAGAACAGCCTTTCAGAGTGAGAATTGCAAATTTCTAGTGGATATTTGACCTCTGATGCAAAAGTACAAAGTTCTGTCTATAATAATGCAAAAGTACACAGTTCTGTCTGATATGATGCAAAAGTATACAGTTCTGTCTAATTTGATGCAAAGTACACAGTTCTGTCTAATATGCAACATGTCGTTTAAAGGCATTTCCAGCTCAGAAAAGCATTTTAGGATGAGATTTCAACATTTCAATTTGGAATGTGACTTCTCATGCAAAGGTGCCCAATTCGGCCGAAAATGCTTCCAGGAGAATTCTTATGTCGTTTAAAGTCATTTCCAGCTCAGAAAAGCATTTTAGAATGATAATTCAACATTTCAAGTTGGAATGTGTCTGCTAATGCAAAAGTGCCCAATTCGGCCTAAAATGCTTCCAGGAGCAATCTATTGATAAAACATGTCGTTTAAAGGCATTTCCAGCTCAGAAAAGCATTTTAGAATGATAATTCAACAGTTCATGTTGGAATGTGACTTCTCATGCAAAAGTGCCCAAATCGGCCTAAAATGCTTCCAGGAGCATTCCTATGATGAAACATGTCGTTTAAAGGCATTTTCAGCTCAGAAAAGCATTTTAGAATGAGAATTCAACATTTCAAGTTGGAATGTGACTTCTCATGCAAAAGTGCCCAATTCGGCCTAAAATGCTTCCAGAAGCATTCTTATGACGAAACATGTCGTTTAAAGGCATTTCCAGCTCAGAAAAGCATTGTAGAATGAGAATTCAACATTTCAATTTGGAATGTGACTTCTCATGCAAAAGTGCCCAATTCGGCCGAAAATACTTCCAGGAGAATTCTTATGTCGTTTAAAGTCATTTCCAGCTCAGAAAAGCATTTTAGAATGATAATTCAACAGTTCATGTTGGAATGTGACTTCTCATGCAAAAGTGCCCAAATCGGCCTAAAATGCTTCCAGGAGCATTCCTATGATGAAACATGTCGTTTAAAGGCATTTTCAGCTCAGAAAAGCATTTTAGAATGAGAATTCAACATTTCAAGTTGGAATGTGACTTCTCATGCAAAAGTGCCCAATTCGGCCTAAAATGCTTCCAGAAGCATTCTTATGACGAAACATGTCGTTTAAAGGCATTTCCAGCTCAGAAAAGCATTGTAGAATGAGAATTCAACATTTCAATTTGGAATGTGACTTCTCATGCAAAAGTGCCCAATTCGGCCGAAAATACTTCCAGGAGAATTCTTATGTCGTTTAAAGTCATTTCCAGCTCAGAAAAGCATTTTAGAATGATAATTCAACATTTTAAGTTGGAATGTGTCTGCTAATGCAAAAGTGCCCAATTCGGCCTAAAATGCTTCCAGGAGCAATCTATTGATAAAACATGTCGTTTAAAGGCATTTCCAGCTCAGAAAAGCATTTTAGAATGAGAATTCAACAGTTCATGTTGGAATGTGACTTCTACCATAAAGACTCAGAAGGCAAGTGAACGTTTGAATGACATTTATTCCATGTTGAATTAAAAGACAGAAATTCAAATCAGACTCAATTAAATGGATGCTTGAGTCTCGTATAGATTCTTTTGGCGTATGCCCCGCCTTTCGTCCGGGTCTAGCTGTAGTCCGGCAGATCCTGCCTGATGTTGAAGGCAGGGGCGGAGCCTACCCCCGGACAAAAGAACAAGGAACAACCTGGTGGTGGTGGGGAGGATGGAGGCGAACTTCAGCTACGACACCTACGGGCAGCAGGAGAGAGTGTTAGTTCAGCGTTTAAATAGTCGGCATTGAGCTGTGATTGGTAAGCCGATTTTATGAATGAATGACGTGGTATTAGAGTCTTCCTGGTAGAACTTACGCTGACGCTTTCATTTCTCATGCAAAAGTGCCCAATTCGGCCTAAAATGCTTCCAGGAGCATTCCTATGATGAAACATGTCGTTTAAAGGCATTTTCAGCTCAGAAAAGCATTTTAGAATGAGAATTCAACATTTCAAGTTGGAATGTGACTTCTCATGCAAAAGTGCCCAATTCGGCCTAAAATGCTTCCAGAAGCATTCTTATGACGAAACATGTCCGTTTAAAGGCATTTCCAGCTCAGAAAAGCATTGTAGAATGAGAATTCAACATTTCAATTTGGAATGTGACTTCTCATGCAAAAGTGCCCAATTCGGCCTAAAATGCTTCCAGGAGCATTCTTATGATGAAACATGTCGTTTAAAGGCATTTTCAGCTCAGAAAAGCATTTTAGAATGAGAATTCAACATTTCAAGTTGGAATGTGACTTCTCTTGCAAAAGTGCCCAAATCGTCCTAAAATTAGCCGTTTTAAAGTATATTTAGCTCAGAACAGCCTTTCAGAGTGAGAATTGCAAATTTCTAGTGGATATTTTACCTCTGATGCAAAAGTACAAAGTTCTGTCTATAATAATGCAAAAGTACACAGTTCTGTCTGATATGATGCAAAAGTATACAGTTCTGTCTAATTTGATGCAAAGTACACAGTTCTGTCTAATATGCAACATGTCGTTTAAAGGCATTTCCAGCTCAGAAAAGCATTTTAGGATGAGATTTCAACATTTCAATTTGGAATGTGACTTCTCATGCAAAGGTGCCCAATTCGGCCGAAAATGCTTCCAGGAGAATTCTTATGTCGTTTAAAGTCATTTCCAGCTCAGAAAAGCATTTTAGAATGATAATTCAACATTTCAAGTTGGAATGTGTCTGCTAATGCAAAAGTGCCCAATTCGGCCTAAAATGCTTCCAGGAGCAATCTATTGATAAAACATGTCGTTTAAAGGCATTTCCAGCTCAGAAAAGCATTTTAGAATGATAATTCAACAGTTCATGTTGGAATGTGACTTCTCATGCAAAAGTGCCCAAATCGGCCTAAAATGCTTCCAGGAGCATTCCTATGATGAAACATGTCGTTTAAAGGCATTTTCAGCTCAGAAAAGCATTTTAGAATGAGAATTCAACATTTCAAGTTGGAATGTGACTTCTCATGCAAAAGTGCCCAATTCGGCCTAAAATGCTTCCAGAAGCATTCTTATGACGAAACATGTCGTTTAAAGGCATTTCCAGCTCAGAAAAGCATTGTAGAATGAGAATTCAACATTTCAATTTGGAATGTGACTTCTCATGCAAAAGTGCCCAATTCGGCCGAAAATACTTCCAGGAGAATTCTTATGTCGTTTAAAGTCATTTCCAGCTCAGAAAAGCATTTTAGAATGATAATTCAACATTTTAAGTTGGAATGTGTCTGCTAATGCAAAAGTGCCCAATTCGGCCTAAAATGCTTCCAGGAGCAATCTATTGATAAAACATGTCGTTTAAAGGCATTTCCAGCTCAGAAAAGCATTTTAGAATGAGAATTCAACAGTTCATGTTGGAATGTGACTTCTACCATAAAGACTCAGAAGGCAAGTGAACGTTTGAATGACATTTATTCCATGTTGAATTAAAAGACAGAAATTCAAATCAGACTCAATTAAATGGATGCTTGAGTCTCGTATAGATTCTTTTGGCGTATGCCCCGCCTTTCGTCCGGGTCTAGCTGTAGTCCGGCAGATCCTGCCTGATGTTGAAGGCAGGGGCGGAGCCTACCCCCGGACAAAAGAACAAGGAACAACCTGGTGGTGGTGGGGAGGATGGAGGCGAACTTCAGCTACGACACCTACGGGCAGCAGGAGAGAGTGTTAGTTCAGCGTTTAAATAGTCGGCATTGAGCTGTGATTGGTAAGCCGATTTTATGAATGAATGACGTGGTATTAGAGTCTTCCTGGTAGAACTTACGCTGACGCTTTCATTTCTCATGCAAAAGTGCCCAATTCGGCCTAAAATGCTTCCAGGAGCATTCCTATGATGAAACATGTCGTTTAAAGGCATTTTCAGCTCAGAAAAGCATTTTAGAATGAGAATTCAACATTTCAAGTTGGAATGTGACTTCTCATGCAAAAGTGCCCAATTCGGCCTAAAATGCTTCCAGAAGCATTCTTATGACGAAACATGTCCGTTTAAAGGCATTTCCAGCTCAGAAAAGCATTGTAGAATGAGAATTCAACATTTCAATTTGGAATGTGACTTCTCATGCAAAAGTGCCCAATTCGGCCTAAAATGCTTCCAGGAGCATTCTTATGATGAAACATGTCGTTTAAAGGCATTTTCAGCTCAGAAAAGCATTTTAGAATGAGAATTCAACATTTCAAGTTGGAATGTGACTTCTCTTGCAAAAGTGCCCAAATCGTCCTAAAATTAGCCGTTTTAAAGTATATTTAGCTCAGAACAGCCTTTCAGAGTGAGAATTGCAAATTTCTAGTGGATATTTTACCTCTGATGCAAAAGTACAAAGTTATGTCTATAATAATGCAAAAGTACACAGTTCTGTCTGATATGATGCAAAAGTATACAGTTCTGTCTAATTTGATGCAAAGTACACAGTTCTGTCTAATATGCAACATGTCGTTTAAAGGCATTTCCAGCTCAGAAAAGCATTTCAATTTGGAATGTGACTTCTCATGCAAAGGTGCCCAATTCGGCCGAAAATGCTTCCAGGAGAATTCTTATGTCGTTTAAAGTCATTTCCAGCTCAGAAAAGCATTTTAGAATGATAATTCAACATTTCAAGTTGGAATGTGTCTGCTAATGCAAAAGTGCCCAATTCGGCCTAAAATGCTTCCAGGAGCAATCTATTGATAAAACATGTCGTTTAAAGGCATTTCCAGCTCAGAAAAGCATTTTAGAATGAGAATTCAACAGTTCATGTTGGAATGTGACTTCTCATGCAAAAGTGCCCAATTCGGACTAAAATGCTTCCAGGAGCATTCCTATGATGAAACATGTCGTTTAAAGGCATTTTCAGCTCAGAAAAGCATTTTAGAATGAGAATTCAACATTTCAAGTTGGAATGTGACTTCTCATGCAAAAGTGCCCAATTCGGCCTAAAATGCTTCCAGGAGCATTCTTATGACGAAACATGTCGTTTAAAGGCATTTCCAGCTCAGAAAAGCATTTTTCAAGCGATTTCAACATTTCAGGTTGGATTTTGACTTTTCATGCAAAAGTGCCCAATTCGGCCTAAAATGCCTTCAGGAGCATTCTTATGATGAGAAATGTCGTTTAAAGGCATTTCCAGCTCAGAAAAGCATTTTTCAAGCGATTTCAACATTTCAGGTTGGATTTTGACATTTCATGCAAAAGTGCCCAATTCGGCCTAAAATGCCTTCAGGAGCATTCTTATGATGAGAAATGTCGTTTAAAGGCATTTCCAGCTCAGAAAAGCATTTTTCAAGCGATTTCAACATTTCAGGTTGGATTTTGACTTTTCATGCAAAAGTGCCCAATTCGGCCTAAAATGCCTTCAGGAGCATTCTTATGATGAGAAATGTCGTTTAAAGGCATTTCCAGCTCAGAAAAGCATTTTTCAAGCGATTTCAACATTTCAGGTTGGAATGTGACTATTTCTGCAAAAGTGCCCAATTCGGCCTAAAATGCCTTCAGGAGCATTCTTATGATGAGAAATGTCGTTTAAAGGCATTTCCAGCTCAGAAAAGCATTTTTCAAGTGATTTCAACATTTCAGGTTGGATTTTGACTTTTTATGCAAAAGTGCCCAATTCGGCCTAAAATGCCTTCAGAAGCATTCTTATGATGAGAAATGTCGTTTAAAGGCATTTCCAGCTCAGAAAAGCATTTTTCAAGCGATTTCAACATTTCAGGTTGGATTTTGACATTTCATGCAAAAGTGCCCAATTCGGCCTAAAATGCCCTCAGGAGCATTCTTATGATGAGAAATGTCGTTTAAAGGCATTTCCAGCTCAGAAAAGCATTTTTCAAGCGATTTCAGCATTTCAGGTTGGATTTTGACTTTTTATGCAAAAGTGCCCAATTCGGCCTAAAATGCCTTCAGAAGCATTCTTATGATGAGAAATGTCGTTTAAAGGCATTTCCAGCTCAGAAAAGCATTTTTCAAGCGATTTCAACATTTCAGGTTGGATTTTGACTTTTTATGCAAAAGTGCCCAACTCGGCCTAAAATGCCTTCAGGAGCATTCTTATGTTGAGAAATGTCGTTTAAAGGCATTTCCAGCTCAGAAAAGCATTTTTCAAGTGATTTCAACATTTCAGGTTGGATTTTGACTTTTCATGCAAAAGTGCCCAATTCGGCCTAAGATGCGTTCAGAAGCATTCTTATGATGAGAAATGTCGTTTAAAGGCATTTCCAGCTCAGAAAAGCATTTTTCAAGCGATTTCAACATTTCAGGTTGGATTGTGACTTTTCATGCAAAAGTGCCCAATTCGGCCTAAAATGCCTTCAGAAGCATTCTTATGATGAGAAATGTCGTTTAAAGGCATTTCCAGCTCAGAAAAGCATTTTTTCAGCATTTCAGGTTGGATTTTGACTTTTCATGCAAAAGTGCCCAATTCGGCCTAAAATGCCTTCAGGAGCATTCTTATGATGAGAAATGTCGTTTAAAGGCATTTCCAGCTCAGAAAAGCATTTTTCAAGCGATTTCAACATTTCAGGTTGGATTTTGACATTCCTGCAAAAGTGCCCAATTCGGACTAAAATGCCTTCAGGAGCATTCTTATGATGAGAAATGTCGTTTTAAAGGCATTTCCAGCTCAGAAAAGCATTTTTCAAGCGATTTCAGCATTTCAGGTTGGATTTTGACTTTTCATGCAAAAGTGCCCAATTCGGCCTAAAATGCCTTCAGGAGCATTCTTATGATGAGAAATGTCGTTTAAAGGCATTTCCAGCTCAGAAAAGCATTTTTCAAGCGATTTCAACATTTCAGGTTAGATTTTGACATTTCATGCAAAAGTGCCCAATTCGGCCTAAAATGCCTTCAGGAGCATTCTTATGATGAGAAATGTCGTTTAAAGGCATTTCCAGCTCAGAAAAGCATTTTTCAAGCGATTTCAACATTTCAGGTTGGATTTTGACTTTTTATGCAAAAGTGCCCAATTCGGCCTAAAATGCCTTCAGAAGCATTCTTATGATGAGAAATGTCGTTTAAAGGCATTTCCAGCTCAGAAAAGCATTTTTCAAGCGATTTCAACATTTCAGGTTGGATTGTGACTATTTCTGCAAAAGTGCCCAATTCGGCCTAAAATGCCTTCAGGAGCATTCTTATGATGAGAAATGTCGTTTAAAGGCATTTCCAGCTCAGAAAAGCATTTTTCAAGTGATTTCAACATTTCAGGTTGGATTTTGACTTTTTATGCAAAAGTGCCCAATTCGGCCTAAAATGCCTTCAGAAGCATTCTTATGATGAGAAATGTCGTTTAAAGGCATTTCCAGCTCAGAAAAGCATTTTTCAAGCGATTTCAACATTTCAGGTTGGATTTTGACTTTTCATGCAAAAGTGCCCAATTCGGCCTAAAATGCCTTCAGAAGCATTCTTATGATGAGAAATGTCGTTTAAAGGCATTTCCAGCTCAGAAAAGCATTTTTCAAGCGATTTCAACATTTCAGGTTGGATTGTGACTATTTCTGCAAAAGTGCCCAATTCGGCCTAAAATGCCTTCAGGAGCATTCTTAAGATGAGAAATGTCGTTTAAAGGCATTTCCAGCTCAGAAAAGCATTTTTCAAGCGATTTCAACATTTCAGGTTGGATTGTGACTTTTCATGCAAAAGTGCCCAATTCGGCCTAAAATGCCTTCAGGAGCATTCTTATGATGAGAAATGTCGTTTAAAGGCATTTCCAGCTCAGAAAAGCATTTTTCAAGCAATTTCAGCATTTCAGGTTGGATTTTGACTTTTCATGCAAAAGTGCCCAATTCGGCCTAAAATGCCTTCAGGAGCATTCTTATGATGAGAAATGTCGTTTAAAGGCATTTCCAGCTCAGAAAAGCATTTTTCAAGCGATTTCAACATTTCAGGTTAGATTTTGACATTTCATGCAAAAGTGCCCAATTCGGCCTAAAATGCCTTCAGGAGCATTCTTATGATGAGAAATGTCGTTTAAAGGCATTTCCAGCTCAGAAAAGCATTTTTCAAGCGATTTCAACATTTCAGGTTGGATTTTGACTTTTTATGCAAAAGTGCCCAATTCGGCCTAAAATGCCTTCAGAAGCATTCTTATGATGAGAAATGTCGTTTAAAGGCATTTCCAGCTCAGAAAAGCATTTTTCAAGCGATTTCAACATTTCAGGTTGGATTTTGACTTTTCATGCAAAAGTGCCCAATCCGGCCTAAAATGCCTTCAGGAGCATTCTTATGATGAGAAATGTCGTTTAAAGGCATTTCCAGCTCAGAAAAGCATTTTTCAAGCGATTTCAGCATTTCAGGTTGGATTTTGACTTTTCATGCAAAAGTGCCCAATTCGGCCTAAAATGCCTTCAGGAGCATTCTTATGATGAGAAATGTCGTTTAAAGGCATTTCCAGCTCAGAAAAGCATTTTTCAAGCGATTTCAACATTTCAGGTTGGATTTTGACATTTCATGCAAAAGTGCCCAATTCGGCCTAAAATGCCTTCAGGAGCATTCTTATGATGAGAAATGTCGTTTAAAGGCATTTCCAGCTCAGAAAAGCATTTTTCAAGCGATTTCAGCATTTCAGGTTGGATTTTGACTTTTCATGCAAAAGTGCCCAATTCGGCCTAAAATGCCTTTAGGAGCATTCTTATGATGAGAAATGTCGTTTAAAGGCATTTCCAGCTCAGAAAAGCATTTTTCAAGCGATTTCAACATTTCATGTTGGATTTTGACTTTTCATGCAAAAGTGCCCAATTCGGCCTAAAATGCCTTCAGGAGCATTCTTATGATGAGAAATGTCGTTTAAAGGCATTTCCAGCTCAGAAAAGCATTTTTCAAGCGATTTCAGCATTTCAGGTTGGATTTTGACATGTCATGCAAAAGTGCCCAATTCGGCCTAAAATGCCTTCAGGAGCATTCTTATGATGAGAAATGTCGTTTAAAGGCATTTCCAGCTCAGAAAAGCATTTTTCAAGCGATTTCAGCATTTCAGGTTGGATTTTGACTTTTCATGCAAAAGTGCCCAATTCGGCCTAAAATGCCTTCAGGAGCATTCTTATGATGAGAAATGTCGTTTAAAGGCATTTCCAGCTCAGAAAAGCATTTTTCAAGCGATTTCAACATTTCAGGTTGGATTTTGACTTTTCATGCAAAAGTGCCCAATTCGGCCTAAAATGCCTTCAGAAGCATTCTTATGATGAGAAATGTCGTTTAAAGGCATTTCCAGCTCAGAAAAGCATTTTTCAAGCGATTTCAACTTTTCAGGTTGGATTGTGACTATTTCTGCAAAAGTGCCCAATTCGGCCTAAAATGCCTTCAGGAGCATTCTTATGATGAGAAATGTCGTTTAAAGGCATTTCCAGCTCAGAAAAGCATTTTTCAAGCGATTTCAACATTTCAGGTTGGATTTTGACTTTTTATGCAAAAGTGCCCAATTCGGCCTAAAATGCCTTCAGAAGCATTCTTATGATGAGAAATGTCGTTTAAAGGCATTTCCAGCTCAGAAAAGCATTTTTCAAGCGATTTCAACATATCAGGTTGGATTTTGACTTTTCATGCAAAAGTGCCCAATTCGGCCTAAAATGCCTTCAGAAGCATTCTTATGATGAGAAATGTCGTTTAAAGGCATTTCCAGCTCAGAAAAGCATTTTTCAAGCGATTTCAACATTTCAGGTTGGATTGTGACTATTTCTGCAAAAGTGCCCAATTCGGCCTAAAATGCCTTCAGGAGCATTCTTAAGATGAGAAATGTCGTTTAAAGGCATTTCCAGCTCAGAAAAGCATTTTTCAAGCGATTTCAACATTTCAGGTTGGATTGTGACTTTTCATGCAAAAGTGCCCAATTCGGCCTAAAATGCCTTCAGGAGCATTCTTATGATGAGAAATGTCGTTTAAAGGCATTTCCAGCTCAGAAAAGCATTTTTCAAGCGATTTCAACATTTCAGGTTGGATTTTGACTTTTCATGCAAAAGTGCCCAATTCGGCCTAAAATGCCTTCAGAAGCATTCTTATGATGAGAAATGTCGTTTAAAGGCATTTCCAGCTCAGAAAAGCATTTTTCAAGCGATTTCAACATTTCAGGTTGGATTGTGACTATTTCTGCAAAAGTGCCCAATTCGGCCTAAAATGCCTTCAGGAGCATTCTTATGATGAGAAATGTCGTTTAAAGGCATTTCCAGCTCAGAAAAGCATTTTTCAAGCGATTTCAACATTTCAGGTTGGATTGTGACTTTTCATGCAAAAGTGCCCAATTCGGCCTAAAATGCCTTCAGAAGCATTCTTATGATGAGAAATGTCGTTTAAAGGCATTTCCAGCTCAGAAAAGCATTTTTCAAGCGATTTCAGCATTTCAGGTTGGATTTTGACTTTTCATGCAAAAGTGCCCAATTCGGCCTAAAATGCCTTCAGGAGCATTCTTATGATGAGAAATGTCGTTTAAAGGCATTTCCAGCTCAGAAAAGCATTTTTCAAGCGATTTCAACATTTCAGGTTGGATTTTGACATTTCATGCAAAAGTGCCCAAATCGGCCTAAAATGCCTTCAGGAGCATTCTTATGATGAGAAATGTCGTTTAAAGGCATTTCCAGCTCAGAAAAGCATTTTTCAAGCGATTTCAGCATTTCAGGTTGGATTTTGACTTTTCATGCAAAAGTGCCCAATTCGGCCTAAAATGCCTTCAGGAGCATTCTTATGATGAGAAATGTCGTTTAAAGGCATTTCCAGCTCAGAAAAGCATTTTTCAAGCGATTTCAACATTTCAGGTTGGATTTTGACTTTTCATGCAAAAGTGCCCAATTCGGCCTAAAATGCCTTCAGGAGCATTCTTATGATGAGAAATGTCGTTTAAAGGCATTTCCAGCTCAGAAAAGCATTTTTCAAGCGATTTCAACATTTCAGGTTGGATTTTGACTTTTTATGCAAAAGTGCCCAATTCGGCCTAAAATGCCTTCAGAAGCATTCTTATGAAGAGAAATGTCGTTTAAAGGCATTTCCAGCTCAGAAAAGCATTTTTCAAGCGATTTCAACATTTCAGGTTGGATTGTGACTATTTCTGCAAAAGTGCCCAATTCGGCCTAAAATGCCTTCAGGAGCATTCTTATGATGAGAAATGTCGTTTAAAGGCATTTCCAGCTCAGAAAAGCATTTTTCAAGCGATATCAACATTTCAGGTTGGATTGTGACTTTTCATGCAAAAGTGCCCAATTCGGCCTAAAATGCCTTCAGAAGCATTCTTATGATGAGAAATGTCGTTTAAAGGCATTTCCAGCTCAGAAAAGCATTTTTCAAGCGATTTCAACATTTCAGGTTGGATTTTGACTTTTCATGCAAAAGTGCCCAATTCGGCCTAAAATGCCTTCAGAAGCATTCTTATGATGAGAAATGTCGTTTAAAGGCATTTCCAGCTCAGAAAAGCATTTTTCAAGGGATTTCAGCATTTCAGGTTGGATTTTGACTTTTCATGCAAAAGTGCCCAATTCGGCCTAAAATGCCTTTAGGAGCATTCTTATGATGAGAAATGTCGTTTAAAGGCATTTCCAGCTCAGAAAAGCATTTTTCAAGCGATTTCAACATTTCAGGTTGGATTTTGACTTTTCATGCAAAAGTGCCCAATTCGGCCTAAAATGCCTTCAGGAGCATTCTTATGATGAGAAATGTCGTTTAAAGGCATTTCCAGCTCAGAAAAGCATTTTTCAAGCGATTTCAACATTTCAGGTTGGATTTTGACATTTCATGCAAAAGTGCCCAATTCGGCCTAAAATGCCTTCAGGAGCATTCTTATGATGAGAAATGTCGTTTAAAGGCATTTCCAGCTCAGAAAAGCATTTTTCAAGCGATTTCAGCATTTCAGGTTGGATTTTGACTTTTCATGCAAAAGTGCCCAATTCGGCCTAAAATGCCTTCAGGAGCATTCTTATGATGAGAAATGTCGTTTAAAGACATTTACAGCTCAGAAAAGCATTTTTCAAGCGATTTCAACATTTCAGGTTGGATTTTGACTTTTCATGCAAAAGTGCCCAATTCGGCCTAAAATGCCTTCAGAAGCATTCTTATGATGAGAAATGTCGTTTAAAGGCATTTCCAGCTCAGAAAAGCATTTTTCAAGCGATTTCAACATTTCAGGTTGGATTTTGACTTTTCATGCAAAAGTGCCAAATTCAGCCTAAAATGCCTTCAGGAGCATTCTTATGATGAGAAATGTCGTTTAAAGGCATTTCCAGCTCAGAAAAGCATTTTTCAAGCGATTTCAGCATTTCAGGTTGGATTTTGACTTTTCATGCAAAAGTGCCCAATTCGGCCTAAAATGCCTTCAGGAGCAATCTTATGATGATAATTGTCGTTTAAAGGCATTTCCAGCTCAGAAAAGCATTTTTCAAGCGATTTCAGCATTTCAGGTTGGATTTTGACTTTTCATGCAAAAGTGCCCAATTCGGCCTAAAATGCCTTCAGGAGCATTCTTATGATGAGAAATGTCGTTTAAAGGCATTTCCAGCTCAGAAAAGCATTTTTCAAGCGATTTCAACATTTCAGGTTGGATTTTGACTTTTCATGCAAAAGTGCCCAATTCGGCCTAAAATGCCTTCAGAAGCATTCTTATGATGAGAAATGTCGTTTAAAGGCATTTCCAGCTCAGAAAAGCATTTTTCAAGCGATTTCAACATTTCAGGTTGGATTGTGACTATTTCTGCAAAAGTGCCCAATTCGGCCTAAAATGCCTTCAGGAGCATTCTTATGATGAGAAATGTCGTTTAAAGGCATTTCCAGCTCAGAAAAGCATTTTTCAAGCGATTTCAACATTTCAGGTTGGATTTTGACTTTTTATGCAAAAGTGCCCAATTCGGCCTAAAATGCCTCCAGAAGCATTCTTATGATGAGAAATGTCGTTTAAAGGCATTTCCAGCTCAGAAAAGCATTTTTTAAGCGATTTCAACATTTCAGGTTGGATTTTGACTTTTTATGCAAGAGTGCCCAATTCGGCCTAAAATGCCTTCAGGAGCATTCTTATGTTGAGAAATGTCGTTTAAAGGCATTTCCAGCTCAGAAAAGCATTTTTCAAGCGATTTCAACATTTCAGGTTGGATTTTGACTTTTCATGCAAAAGTGCCCAATTCGGCCTAAAATGCCTTTAGGAGCATTCTTATGATGAGAAATGTCGTTTAAAGGCATTTCCAGCTCAGAAAAGCATTTTTCAAGCGATTTCAGCATTTCAGGTTGGATTTTGACTTTTCATGCAAAAGTGCCCAATTCGGCCTAAAATGCCTTCAGGAGCATTCTTATGATGAGAAATGTCGTTTAAAGGCATTTCCAGCTCAGAAAAGCATTTTTCAAGCGATTTCAGCATTTCAGGTTGGATTTTGACTTTTCATGCAAAAGTGCCCAATTCGGCCTAAAATGCCTTCAGGAGCATTCTTATGATGAGAAATGTCGTTTAAAGGCATTTCCAGCTCAGAAAAGCATTTTTCAAGCGATTTCAGCATTTCAGGTTGGATTTTGACTTTTCATGCAAAAGTGCCCAATTCGGCCTAAAATGCCTTCAGGAGCATTCTTATGATGAGAAATGTCGTTTAAAGACATTTACAGCTCAGAAAAGCATTTTTCAAGCGATTTCAACATTTCAGGTTGGATTTTGACTTTTCATGCAAAAGTGCCCAATTCGGGCTAAAATGCCTTCAGAAGCATTCTTATGATGAGAAATGTCGTTTAAAGGCATTTCCAGCTCAGAAAAGCATTTTTCAAGCGATTTCAACATTTCAGGTTGGATTTTGACTTTTCATGCAAAAGTGCCAAATTCGGCCTAAAATGCCTTCAGGAGCATTCTTATGATGAGAAATGTCGTTTAAAGGCATTTCCAGCTCAGAAAAGCATTTTTCAAGCGATTTCAGCATTTCAGGTTGGATTTTGACTTTTCATGCAAAAGTGCCCAATTCGGCCTAAAATGCCTTCAGGAGCATTCTTATGATGAGAAATGTCGTTTAAAGGCATTTCCAGCTCAGAAAAGCATTTTTCAAGCGATTTCAGCATTTTAGGTTGGATTTTGACTTTTCATGCAAAACTGCCCAATTCGGCCTAAAATGCCTTCAGGAGCATTCTTATGATGAGAAATGTCGTTTAAAGGCATTTCCAGCTCAGAAAAGCATTTTTCAAGCGATTTCAGCATTTCAGGTTGGATTTTGACTTTTCATGCAAAAGTGCCCAATTCGGCCTAAAATGCCTTCAGAAGCATTCTTATGATGAGAAATGTCGTTTAAAGGCATTTCCAGCTCAGAAAAGCATTTTTCAAGCGATTTCAGCATTTCAGGTTGGATTTTGACTTTTCATGCAAAAGTGCCCAATTCGGCCTAAAATGCCTTCAGGAGCATTCTTATGATGAGAAATGTCGTTTAAAGGCATTTCCAGCTCAGAAAAGCATTTTTCAAGCGATTTCAACATTTCAGGTTGGATTTTGACATTTCATGCAAAAGTGCCCAAATCGGCCTAAAATGCCTTCAGGAGCATTCTTATGATGAGAAATGTCGTTTAAAGGCATTTCCAGCTCAGAAAAGCATTTTTCAAGCGATTTCAGCATTTCAGGTTGGATTTTGACTTTTCATGCAAAAGTGCCCAATTCGGCCTAAAATGCCTTCAGGAGCATTCTTATGATGAGAAATGTCGTTTAAAGGCATTTCCAGCTCAGAAAAGCATTTTTCAAGCGATTTCAACATTTCAGGTTGGATTTTGACTTTTCATGCAAAAGTGCCCAATTCGGCCTAAAATGCCTTCAGAAGCATTCTTATGATGAGAAATGTCGTTTAAAGGCATTTCCAGCTCAGAAAAGCATTTTTCAAGGGATTTCAGCATTTCAGGTTGGATTTTGACTTTTCATGCAAAAGTGCCCAATTCGGCCTAAAATGCCTTTAGGAGCATTCTTATGATGAGAAATGTCGTTTAAAGGCATTTCCAGCTCAGAAAAGCATTTTTCAAGCGATTTCAACATTTCAGGTTGGATTTTGACTTTTCATGCAAAAGTGCCCAATTCGGCCTAAAATGCCTTCAGGAGCATTCTTATGATGAGAAATGTCGTTTAAAGGCATTTCCAGCTCAGAAAAGCATTTTTCAAGCGATTTCAACATTTCAGGTTGGATTTTGACATTTCATGCAAAAGTGCCCAATTCGGCCTAAAATGCCTTCAGGAGCATTCTTATGATGAGAAATGTCGTTTAAAGGCATTTCCAGCTCAGAAAAGCATTTTTCAAGCGATTTCAGCATTTCAGGTTGGATTTTGACTTTTCATGCAAAAGTGCCCAATTCGGCCTAAAATGCCTTCAGGAGCATTCTTATGATGAGAAATGTCGTTTAAAGACATTTACAGCTCAGAAAAGCATTTTTCAAGCGATTTCAACATTTCAGGTTGGATTTTGACTTTTCATGCAAAAGTGCCCAATTCGGCCTAAAATGCCTTCAGAAGCATTCTTATGATGAGAAATGTCGTTTAAAGGCATTTCCAGCTCAGAAAAGCATTTTTCAAGCGATTTCAACATTTCAGGTTGGATTTTGACTTTTCATGCAAAAGTGCCAAATTCGGCCTAAAATGCCTTCAGGAGCATTCTTATGATGAGAAATGTCGTTTAAAGGCATTTCCAGCTCAGAAAAGCATTTTTCAAGCGATTTCAGCATTTCAGGTTGGATTTTGACTTTTCATGCAAAAGTGCCCAATTCGGCCTAAAATGCCTTCAGGAGCAATCTTATGATGATAATTGTCGTTTAAAGGCATTTCCAGCTCAGAAAAGCATTTTTCAAGCGATTTCAGCATTTCAGGTTGGATTTTGACTTTTCATGCAAAAGTGCCCAATTCGGCCTAAAATGCCTTCAGGAGCATTCTTATGATGAGAAATGTCGTTTTAAAGGCATTTCCAGCTCAGAAAAGCATTTTTCAAGCGATTTCAACATTTCAGGTTGGATTTTGACTTTTCATGCAAAAGTGCCCAATTCGGCCTAAAATGCCTTCAGAAGCATTCTTATGATGAGAAATGTCGTTTAAAGGCATTTCCAGCTCAGAAAAGCATTTTTCAAGCGATTTCAACATTTCAGGTTGGATTGTGACTATTTCTGCAAAAGTGCCCAATTCGGCCTAAAATGCCTTCAGGAGCATTCTTATGATGAGAAATGTCGTTTAAAGGCATTTCCAGCTCAGAAAAGCATTTTTCAAGCGATTTCAACATTTCAGGTTGGATTTTGACTTTTTATGCAAAAGTGCCCAATTCGGCCTAAAATGCCTCCAGAAGCATTCTTATGATGAGAAATGTCGTTTAAAGGCATTTCCAGCTCAGAAAAGCATTTTTTTAAGCGATTTCAACATTTCAGGTTGGATTTTGACTTTTTATGCAAGAGTGCCCAATTCGGCCTAAAATGCCTTCAGGAGCATTCTTATGTTGAGAAATGTCGTTTAAAGGCATTTCCAGCTCAGAAAAGCATTTTTCAAGCGATTTCAACATTTCAGGTTGGATTTTGACTTTTCATGCAAAAGTGCCCAATTCGGCCTAAAATGCCTTTAGGAGCATTCTTATGATGAGAAATGTCGTTTAAAGGCATTTCCAGCTCAGAAAAGCATTTTTCAAGCGATTTCAGCATTTCAGGTTGGATTTTGACTTTTCATGCAAAAGTGCCCAATTCGGCCTAAAATGCCTTCAGGAGCATTCTTATGATGAGAAATGTCGTTTAAAGGCATTTCCAGCTCAGAAAAGCATTTTTCAAGCGATTTCAGCATTTCAGGTTGGATTTTGACTTTTCATGCAAAAGTGCCCAATTCGGCCTAAAAATGCCTTCAGGAGCATTCTTATGATGAGAAATGTCGTTTAAAGGCATTTCCAGCTCAGAAAAGCATTTTTCAAGCGATTTCAGCATTTCAGGTTGGATTTTGACTTTTCATGCAAAAGTGCCCAATTCGGCCTAAAATGCC
>NW_027394125.1:0-39206 GCF_030506205.2 Paramisgurnus dabryanus | reverse complement strand
AATTGGGCACTTTTGCATGAAAAATCACAATCCAACCTGTAATGCTGAAATCGCTTGAAAAATGCTTTTCTGAGCTGGAAATGCCTTTAAACGACATTTCTCATCATAAGAATGCTTCTGAAGGCATTTTAGGCCGAATTGGGCACTTTTGCATGAAAAGTCAAAATCCAACCTGAAATGTTGAAATCGCTTGAAAAATGCTTTTCTGAGCTGGAAATGCCTTTAAACGACATTTCTCATCATAAGAATGCTCCTGAAGGCATTTTAGGCCGAATTGGGCACTTTTGCATGAAAAGTCAAAATCCAACCTGAAATGTTGAAATCGCTTGAAAAATGCTTTTCTGAGCTGGAAATGCCTTTAAAACGACATTTCTCATCATAAGAATGCTCCTGAAGACATTTTAGGCCGAATTGGGCACTTTTGCATGAAAAGTCAAAATCCAACCTGAAATGTTGAAATCGCTTGAAAAATGCTTTTCTGAGCTGGAAATGCCTTTAAACGACATTTCTCATCATAAGAATGCTTCTGAAGGCATTTTAGGCCGAATTGGGCACTTTTGCATGAAAAATCACAATCCAACCTGTAATGCTGAAATCGCTTGAAAAATGCTTTTCTGAGCTGGAAATGCCTTTAAACGACATTTCTCATCATAAGAATGCTTCTGAAGGCATTTTAGGCCGAATTGGGCACTTTTGCATGAAAAATCACAATCCAACCTGTAATGCTGAAATCGCTTGAAAAAATGCTTTACTGAGCTGGAAATGCCTTTAAACGACATTTCTCATCATAAGAATGCTTCTGAAGGCATTTTAGGCCGAATTGGGCACTTTTGCATGAAAAGTCAAAATCCAACCTGAAATGTTGAAATCGCTTGAGAAATGCTTTTCTGAGCTGGAAAATGCCTTTAAACGACATTTCTCACCATAAGAATGCTTCTGAAGGCATTTTAGGCCGAATTGGGCACTTTTGCATGAAAAATCACAATCCAACCTGTAATGCTGAAATCGCTTGAAAAATGCTTTTCTGAGCTGGAAATGCCTTTAAACGACATTTCTCATCATAAGAATGCTCCTGAAGACATTTGAGGCCGAATTGGGCACTTTTGCATGAAAAGTCAAAATCCAACCTGAAATGTTGAAATCGCTTGAAAAATGCTTTTCTGAGCTGGAAATGCCTTTAAACGACATTTTCTCATAATAAGAATGCTTCTGAAGGCATTTTAGGCCGAATTGGGCACTTTTGCATGAAAAATCACAATCCAACCTGTAATGCTGAAATCGCTTGAAAAATGCTTTTCTGAGCTGGAAATGCCTTTAAACGACATTTCTCATCATAAGAATGCTTCTGAAGGCATTTTAGGCCGAATTGGGCACTTTTGCATGAAAAGTCAAAATCCAACCTGAAATGCTGAAATCGCTTGAAAAATGCTTTTCTGAGTTGGAAATGCCTTTAAAACGACATTTCTCATCATAAGAATGCTCCTGAAGGCATTTTAGGCCGAATTGGGCACTTTTGCATGAAAAGTCAAAATCCAACCTGAAATGTTGAAATCGCTTGAAAAATGCTTTTCTGAGCTGGAAATGCCTTTAAACGACATTTCTCATCATAAGAATGCTCCTGAAGGCATTTTAGGCCGAATTGGGCACTTTTGCATGAAAAGTCAAAATCCAACCTGAAATGTTGAAATCGCTTGAAAAATGCTTTTCTGGGCTGGAAATGCCTTTAAACGACATTTCTCATCATAAGAATGCTTCTGAAGGCATTTTAGGCCGAATTGGGCACTTTTGCATGAAAAGTCAAAATCCAACCTGAAATGTTGAAATCTCTTGAAAAATGCTTTTCTGAGCTGGAAATGCCTTTAAACGACATTTCTCATCATAAGAATGCTCCTGAAGGCATTTTAGGCCGAATTGGGCACTTTTGCATGAAAAGTCAAAATCCAACCTGAAATGTTGAAATCGCTTGAAAAATGCTTTTCTGGGCTGGAAATGCCTTTAAACGACATTTCTCATCATAAGAATGCTTCTGAAGGCATTTTAGGCCGAATTGGGCACTTTTGCATGAAAAGTCAAAATCCAACCTGAAATGTTGAAATCTCTTGAAAAATGCTTTTCTGAGCTGGAAATGCCTTTAAACGACATTTCTCATAATAAGAATGCTTCTGAAGGCATTTTAGGCCGAATTGGGCACTTTTGCATGAAAAGTCAAAATCCAACCTGAAATGTTGAAATCGCTTGAAAAATGCTTTTCTGAGCTGGAAATGCCTTTAAACGACATTTCTCATCATAAGAATGCTTCTGAAGGCATTTTAGGCCGAATTGGGCACTTTTGCATGAAAAGTCAAAATCCAACCTGAAATGTTGAAATCTCTTGAAAAATGCTTTTCTGAGCTGGAAATGCCTTTAAACGACATTTCTCATCATGAGAATGCTCCTGAAGGCATTTTAGGCCGAATTGGGCACTTTTGCATGAAAAGTCAAAATCCAACCTGAAATGTTGAAATCGCTTGAAAAATGCTTTTCTGAGCTGGAAATGCCTTTAATCGACATTTCTCATCATAAGAATGCTCCTAAAGGCATTTTAGGCCGATTTGGGGACTTTTGCATGAAAAGTCACAATCCAACCTGAAATGCTGAAATCGCTTGAAAAATGCTTTTCTGAGCTGGAAATGTATTTAAACGACATTTCTCATCATAAGAATGCTTCTGAAGGCATTTTAGGCCGAATTGGGCACTTTTGCATGAAAAATCACAATCCAACCTGTAATGCTGAAATCGCTTGAAAAATGCTTTTCTGAGCTGGAAATGCCTTTAAACGACATTTCTCATCATAAGAATGCTTCTGAAGGCATTTTAGGCCGAATTGGGCACTTTTGCATGAAAAGTCAAAATCCAACCTGAAATGCTGAAATCGCTTGAAAAATGCTTTTCTGAGTTGGAAATGCCTTTAAACGACATTTCTCATCATAAGAATGCTCCTGAAGGCATTTTAGGCCGAATTGGGCACTTTTGCATGAAAAGTCAAAATCCAACCTGAAATGTTGAAATCGCTTGAAAAATGCTTTTCTGAGCTGGAAATGCCTTTAAACGACATTTCTCATCATAAGAATGCTCCTGAAGGCATTTTAGGCCGAATTGGGCACTTTTGCATGAAAAGTCAAAATCCAACCTGAAATGTTGAAATCGCTTGAAAAATGCTTTTCTGGGCTGGAAATGCCTTTAAACGACATTTCTCATCATAAGAATGCTTCTGAAGGCATTTTAGGCCGAATTGGGCACTTTTGCATGAAAAGTCAAAATCCAACCTGAAATGTTGAAATCTCTTGAAAAATGCTTTTCTGAGCTGGAAATGCCTTTAAACGACATTTCTCATCATAAGAATGCTCCTGAAGGCATTTTAGGCCGAATTGGGCACTTTTGCATGAAAAGTCAAAATCCAACCTGAAATGTTGAAATCGCTTGAAAAATGCTTTTCTGGGCTGGAAATGCCTTTAAACGACATTTCTCATCATAAGAATGCTTCTGAAGGCATTTTAGGCCGAATTGGGCACTTTTGCATGAAAAGTCAAAATCCAACCTGAAATGTTGAAATCTCTTGAAAAATGCTTTTCTGAGCTGGAAATGCCTTTAAACGACATTTCTCATCATAAGAATGCTCCTGAAGGCATTTTAGGCCGAATTGGGCACTTTTGCATGAAAAGTCAAAATCCAACCTGAAATGTTGAAATCGCTTGAAAAATGCTTTTCTGAGCTGGAAATGCCTTTAAACGACATTTCTCATCATAAGAATGCTCCTGAAGGCATTTTAGGCCGAATTGGGCACTTTTGCATGAAAAGTCAAAATCCAACCTGAAATGTTGAAATCGCTTGAAAAATGCTTTTCTGGGCTGGAAATGCCTTTAAACGACATTTCTCATCATAAGAATGCTTCTGAAGGCATTTTAGGCCGAATTGGGCACTTTTGCATGAAAAGTCAAAATCCAACCTGAAATGTTGAAATCTCTTGAAAAATGCTTTTCTGAGCTGGAAATGCCTTTAAACGACATTTCTCATCATAAGAATGCTCCTGAAGGCATTTTAGGCCGAATTGGGCACTTTTGCATGAAAAGTCAAAATCCAACCTGAAATGTTGAAATCGCTTGAAAAATGCTTTTCTGGGCTGGAAATGCCTTTAAACGACATTTCTCATCATAAGAATGCTTCTGAAGGCATTTTAGGCCGAATTGGGCACTTTTGCATGAAAAGTCAAAATCCAACCTGAAATGTTGAAATCTCTTGAAAAATGCTTTTCTGAGCTGGAAATGCCTTTAAACGACATTTCTCATCATAAGAATGCTCCTGAAGGCATTTTAGGCCGACTTGGGCACTTTTGCATGAAAAGTCAAAATCCAACCTGAAATGTTGAAATCGCTTGAAAAATGCTTTTCTGAGCTGGAAATGCCTTTAAACTACATTTCTCATCATAAGAATGCACCTGAAGGCATTTTAGGCCGAATTGGGCACTTTTGCATGAAAAGTCACAATCCAACCTGAAATGCTGAAATCGCTTGAAAAATGCTTTTCTGAGCTGGAAATGCCTTTAAACGACATTTCTCATCATAAGAATGCTCCTGAAGGCATTTTAGGCCGAATTGGGCACTTTTGCATGAAAAGTCAAAATCCAACCTGAAATGTTGAAATCGCTTGAAAATGCTTTTCTGAGCTGGAAATGCCTTTAAACGACATTTCTCATCATAAGAATGCTCCTGAAGGCATTTTAGGCCGAATTGGGCACTTTTGCATGAAAAGTCAAAATCCAACCTGAAATGTTGAAATCGCTTGAAAAATGCTTTTCTGAGCTGGAAATGCCTTTAAAACGACATCTCTCATCATAAGAATGCTTCTGAAGGCATTTTAGGCCGAATTGGGCACTTTTGCATGAAAAATCACAATCCAACCTGTAATGCTGAAATCGCTTGAAAAATGCTTTTCTGAGCTGGAAATGCCTTTAAACGACATTTCTCATCATAAGAATGCTTCTGAAGGCATTTTAGGCCGAATTGGGCACTTTTGCATGAAAAGTCAAAATCCAACCTGAAATGTTGAAATCGCTTGAAAAATGCTTTTCTGAGCTGGAAATGCTTTTAAACGACATTTCTCATCATAAGAATGCTCCTGAAGGCATTTTAGGCCGAATTGGGCACTTTTGCATGAAAAGTCAAAATCCATCCTGAAATGTTGAAATCGCTTGAAAAATGCTTTTCTGAGCTGGAAATGCCTTTAAAACGACATTTCTCATCATAAGAATGCTTCTGAAGGCATTTTAGTCCGAATTGGGCACTTTTGCATGAAAAATCACAATCCAACCTGTAATGCTGAAATCGCTTGAAAAATGCTTTTCTGAGCTGGAAATGCCTTTAAACGACATTTCTCATCATAAGAATGCTTCTGAAGGCATTTTAGGCCGAATTGGGCACTTTTGCATGAAAAGTCAAAATCCAACCTGAAATGTTGAAATCGCTTGAAAAATGCTTTTCTGAGCTGGAAATGCCTTTAAACGACATTTCTCATCATAAGAATGCTCCTGAAGGCATTTTAGGCCGAATTGGGCACTTTTGCATGAAAAGTCAAAATCCAACCTGAAATGTTGAAATCGCTTGAAAAATGCTTTTCTGAGCTGGAAATGCCTTTAAACGACATTTCTCATCATAAGAATGCTCCTGAAGACATTTTAGGCCGAATTGGGCACTTTTGCATGAAAAGTCAAAATCCAACCTGAAATGTTGAAATCGCTTGAAAAATGCTTTTCTGAGCTGGAAATGCCTTTAAACGACATTTTCTCATCATAAGAATGCTTCTGAAGGCATTTTAGGCCGAATTGGGCACTTTTGCATGAAAAATCACAATCCAACCTGTAATGCTGAAATCGCTTGAAAAATGCTTTTCTGAGCTGGAAATGCCTTTAAACGACATTTCTCATCATAAGAATGCTTCTGAAGGCATTTTAGGCCGAATTGGGCACTTTTGCATGAAAAATCACAATCCAACCTGTAATGCTGAAATCGCTTGAAAAATGCTTTACTGAGCTGGAAATGCCTTTAAACGACATTTCTCATCATAAGAATGCTTCTGAAGGCATTTTAGGCCGAATTGGGCACTTTTGCATGAAAAGTCAAAATCCAACCTGAAATGTTGAAATCGCTTGAGAAATGCTTTTCTGAGCTGGAAATGCCTTTAAACGACATTTCTCACCATAAGAATGCTTCTGAAGGCATTTTAGGCCGAATTGGGCACTTTTGCATGAAAAATCACAATCCAACCTGTAATGCTGAAATCGCTTGAAAAATGCTTTTCTGAGCTGGAAATGCCTTTAAACGACATTTCTCATCCTAAGAATGCTCCTGAAGACATTTGAGGCCGAATTGGGCACTTTTGCATGAAAAGTCAAAATCCAACCTGAAATGTTGAAATCGCTTGAAAAATGCTTTTCTGAGCTGGAAATGCCTTTAAACGACATTTCTCATAATAAGAATGCTTCTGAAGGCATTTTAGGCCGAATTGGGCACTTTTGCATGAAAAGTCAAAATCCAACCTGAAATGTTGAAATCGCTTGAAAAATGCTTTTCTGAGCTGGAAATGCCTTTAAACGACATTTCTCATCATAAGAATGCTTCTGAAGGCATTTTAGGCCGAATTGGGCACTTTTGCATGAAAAGTCAAAATCCAACCTGAAATGTTGAAATCGCTTGAAAAATGCTTTTCTGAGCTGGAAATGCCTTTAAACGACATTTCTCATCATAAGAATGCTTCTGAAGGCATTTTAGGCCGAATTGGGCACTTTTGCATGAAAAATCACAATCCAACCTGTAATGCTGAAATCGCTTGAAAAATGCTTTTCTGAGCTGGAAATGCCTTTAAACGACATTTCTCATCATAAGAATGCTTCTGAAGGCATTTTAGGCCGAATTGGGCACTTTTGCATGAAAAATCACAATCCAACCTGTAATGCTGAAATCGCTTGAAAAATGCTTTACTGAGCTGGAAATGCCTTTAAACGACATTTCTCATCATAAGAATGCTTCTGAAGGCATTTTAGGCCGAATTGGGCACTTTTGCATGAAAAGTCAAAATCCAACCTGAAATGTTGAAATCGCTTGAGAAATGCTTTTCTGAGCTGGAAATGCCTTTAAACGACATTTCTCACCATAAGAATGCTTCTGAAGGCATTTTAGGCCGAATTGGGCACTTTTGCATGAAAAATCACAATCCAACCTGTAATGCTGAAATCGCTTGAAAAATGCTTTTCTGAGCTGGAAATGCCTTTAAACGACATTTCTCATCCTAAGAATGCTCCTGAAGACATTTGAGGCCGAATTGGGCACTTTTGCATGAAAAGTCAAAATCCAACCTGAAATGTTGAAATCGCTTGAAAAATGCTTTTCTGAGCTGGAAATGCCTTTAAACGACATTTCTCATAATAAGAATGCTTCTGAAGGCATTTTATGCCGAATTGGGCACTTTTGCATGAAAAGTCAAAATCCAACCTGAAATGTTGAAATCGCTTGAAAAATGCTTTTCTGAGCTGGAAATGCCTTTAAACGACATTTCTCATCATAAGAATGCTTCTGAAGGCATTTTAGGCCGAATTGGGCACTTTTGCATGAAAAGTCAAAATCCAACCTGAAATGTTGAAATCTCTTGAAAAATGCTTTTCTGAGCTGGAAATGCCTTTAAACGACATTTCTCATCATGAGAATGCTCCTGAAGGCATTTTAGGCCGAATTGGGCACTTTTGCTTGAAAAGTCAAAATCCAACCTGAAATGTTGAAATCGCTTGAAAAATGCTTTTCTGAGCTGGAAATGCCTTTAATCGACATTTCTCATCATAAGAATGCTCCTAAAGGCATTTTAGGCCGATTTGGGGACTTTTGCATGAAAAGTCACAATCCAACCTGAAATGCTGAAATCGCTTGAAAAATGCTTTTCTGAGCTGGAAATGTATTTAAACGACATTTCTCATCATAAGAATGCTTCTGAAGGCATTTTAGGCCGAATTGGGCACTTTTGCATGAAAAATCACAATCCAACCTGTAATGCTGAAATCGCTTGAAAAATGCTTTTGTGAGCTGGAAATGCCTTTAAACGACATTTCTCATCATAAGAATGCTTCTGAAGGCATTTTAGGCCGAATTGGGCACTTTTGCATGAAAAGTCAAAATCCAACCTGAAATGCTGAAATCGCTTGAAAAATGCTTTTCTGAGTTGGAAATGCCTTTAAACGACATTTCTCATCATAAGAATGCTCCTGAAGGCATTTTAGGCCGAATTGGGCACTTTTGCATGAAAAGTCAAAATCCAACCTGAAATGTTGAAATCGCTTGAAAAATGCTTTTCTGAGCTGGAAATGCCTTTAAACGACATTTCTCATCATAAGAATGCTCCTGAAGGCATTTTAGGCCGAATTGGGCACTTTTGCATGAAAAGTCAAAATCCAACCTGAAATGTTGAAATCGCTTGAAAAATGCTTTTCTGGGCTGGAAATGCCTTTAAACGACATTTCTCATCATAAGAATGCTTCTGAAGGCATTTTAGGCCGAATTGGGCACTTTTGCATGAAAAGTCAAAATCCAACCTGAAATGTTGAAATCTCTTGAAAAATGCTTTTCTGAGCTGGAAATGCCTTTAAACGACATTTCTCATCATAAGAATGCTCCTGAAGGCATTTTAGGCCGAATTGGGCACTTTTGCATGAAAAGTCAAAATCCAACCTGAAATGTTGAAATCGCTTGAAAAATGCTTTTCTGGGCTGGAAATGCCTTTAAACGACATTTCTCATCATAAGAATGCTTCTGAAGGCATTTTAGGCCGAATTGGGCACTTTTGCATGAAAAGTCAAAATCCAACCTGAAATGTTGAAATCTCTTGAAAAATGCTTTTCTGAGCTGGAAATGCCTTTAAACGACATTTCTCATCATAAGAATGCTCCTGAAGGCATTTTAGGCCGACTTGGGCACTTTTGCATGAAAAGTCAAAATCCAACCTGAAATGTTGAAATCGCTTGAAAAATGCTTTTCTGAGCTGGAAATGCCTTTAAACTACATTTCTCATCATAAGAATGCACCTGAAGGCATTTTAGGCCGAATTGGGCACTTTTGCATGAAAAGTCACAATCCAACCTGAAATGCTGAAATCGCTTGAAAAATGCTTTTCTGAGCTGGAAATGCCTTTAAACGACATTTCTCATCATAAGAATGCTCCTGAAGGCATTTTAGGCCGAATTGGGCACTTTTGCATGAAAAGTCAAAATCCAACCTGAAATGTTGAAATCGCTTGAAAATGCTTTTCTGAGCTGGAAATGCCTTTAAACGACATTTCTCATCATAAGAATGCTCCTGAAGGCATTTTAGGCCGAATTGGGCACTTTTGCATGAAAAGTCAAAATCCAACCTGAAATGTTGAAATCGCTTGAAAAATGCTTTTCTGAGCTGGAAATGCCTTTAAACGACATCTCTCATCATAAGAATGCTTCTGAAGGCATTTTAGGCCGAATTGGGCACTTTTGCATGAAAAATCACAATCCAACCTGTAATGCTGAAATCGCTTGAAAAATGCTTTTCTGAGCTGGAAATGCCTTTAAACGACATTTCTCATCATAAGAATGCTTCTGAAGGCATTTTAGGCCGAATTGGGCACTTTTGCATGAAAAGTCAAAATCCAACCTGAAATGTTGAAATCGCTTGAAAAAATGCTTTTCTGAGCTGGAAATGCTTTTAAACGACATTTCTCATCATAAGAATGCTCCTGAAGGCATTTTAGGCCGAATTGGGCACTTTTGCATGAAAAGTCAAAATCCATCCTGAAATGTTGAAATCGCTTGAAAAATGCTTTTCTGAGCTGGAAATGCCTTTAAACGACATTTCTCATCATAAGAATGCTTCTGAAGGCATTTTAGTCCGAATTGGGCACTTTTGCATGAAAAATCACAATCCAACCTGTAATGCTGAAATCGCTTGAAAAATGCTTTTCTGAGCTGGAAATGCCTTTAAACGACATTTCTCATCATAAGAATGCTTCTGAAGGCATTTTAGGCCGAATTGGGCACTTTTGCATGAAAAGTCAAAATCCAACCTGAAATGTTGAAATCGCTTGAAAAATGCTTTTCTGAGCTGGAAATGCCTTTAAACGACATTTCTCATCATAAGAATGCTCCTGAAGGCATTTTAGGCCGAATTGGGCACTTTTGCATGAAAAGTCAAAATCCAACCTGAAATGTTGAAATCGCTTGAAAAATGCTTTTCTGAGCTGGAAATGCCTTTAAACGACATTTCTCATCATAAGAATGCTCCTGAAGACATTTTAGGCCGAATTGGGCACTTTTGCATGAAAAGTCAAAATCCAACCTGAAATGTTGAAATCGCTTGAAAAATGCTTTTCTGAGCTGGAAATGCCTTTAAACGACATTTCTCATCATAAGAATGCTTCTGAAGGCATTTTAGGCCGAATTGGGCACTTTTGCATGAAAAATCACAATCCAACCTGTAATGCTGAAATCGCTTGAAAAATGCTTTTCTGAGCTGGAAATGCCTTTAAACGACATTTCTCATCATAAGAATGCTTCTGAAGGCATTTTAGCCCGAATTGGGCACTTTTGCATGAAAAATCACAATCCAACCTGTAATGCTGAAATCGCTTGAAAAATGCTTTACTGAGCTGGAAATGCCTTTAAACGACATTTCTCATCATAAGAATGCTTCTGAAGGCATTTTAGGCCGAATTGGGCACTTTTGCATGAAAAGTCAAAATCCAACCTGAAATGTTGAAATCGCTTGAGAAATGCTTTTCTGAGCTGGAAATGCCTTTAAACGACATTTCTCACCATAAGAATGCTTCTGAAGGCATTTTAGGCCGAATTGGGCACTTTTGCATGAAAAATCACAATCCAACCTGTAATGCTGAAATCGCTTGAAAAATGCTTTTCTGAGCTGGAAATGCCTTTAAACGACATTTCTCATCATAAGAATGCTCCTGAAGACATTTGAGGCCGAATTGGGCACTTTTGCATGAAAAGTCAAAATCCAACCTGAAATGTTGAAATCGCTTGAAAAATGCTTTTCTGAGCTGGAAATGCCTTTAAACGACATTTCTCATAATAAGAATGCTTCTGAAGGCATTTTAGGCCGAATTGGGCACTTTTGCATGAAAAATCACAATCCAACCTGTAATGCTGAAATCGCTTGAAAAATGCTTTTCTGAGCTGGAAATGCCTTTAAACGACATTTCTCATCATAAGAATGCTTCTGAAGGCATTTTAGGCCGAATTGGGCACTTTTGCATGAAAAGTCAAAATCCAACCTGAAATGCTGAAATCGCTTGAAAAATGCTTTTCTGAGTTGGAAATGCCTTTAAACGACATTTCTCATCATAAGAATGCTCCTGAAGGCATTTTAGGCCGAATTGGGCACTTTTGCATGAAAAGTCAAAATCCAACCTGAAATGTTGAAATCGCTTGAAAAATGCTTTTCTGAGCTGGAAATGCCTTTAAACGACATTTCTCATCATAAGAATGCTCCTGAAGGCATTTTAGGCCGAATTGGGCACTTTTGCATGAAAAGTCAAAATCCAACCTGAAATGTTGAAATCGCTTGAAAAATGCTTTTCTGGGCTGGAAATGCCTTTAAACGACATTTCTCATCATAAGAATGCTTCTGAAGGCATTTTAGGCCGAATTGGGCACTTTTGCATGAAAAGTCAAAATCCAACCTGAAATGTTGAAATCTCTTGAAAAATGCTTTTCTGAGCTGGAAATGCCTTTAAACGACATTTCTCATCATAAGAATGCTCCTGAAGGCATTTTAGGCCGAATTGGGCACTTTTGCATGAAAAGTCAAAATCCAACCTGAAATGTTGAAATCGCTTGAAAAATGCTTTTCTGGGCTGGAAATGCCTTTAAACGACATTTCTCATCATAAGAATGCTTCTGAAGGCATTTTAGGCCGAATTGGGCACTTTTGCATGAAAAGTCAAAATCCAACCTGAAATGTTGAAATCTCTTGAAAAATGCTTTTCTGAGCTGGAAATGCCTTTAAACGACATTTCTCATAATAAGAATGCTTCTGAAGGCATTTTAGGCCGAATTGGGCACTTTTGCATGAAAAGTCAAAATCCAACCTGAAATGTTGAAATCGCTTGAAAAATGCTTTTCTGAGCTGGAAATGCCTTTAAACGACATTTCTCATCATAAGAATGCTTCTGAAGGCATTTTAGGCCGAATTGGGCACTTTTGCATGAAAAGTCAAAATCCAACCTGAAATGTTGAAATCTCTTGAAAAATGCTTTTCTGAGCTGGAAATGCCTTTAAACGACATTTCTCATCATGAGAATGCTCCTGAAGGCATTTTAGGCCGAATTGGGCACTTTTGCATGAAAAGTCAAAATCCAACCTGAAATGTTGAAATCGCTTGAAAAATGCTTTTCTGAGCTGGAAATGCCTTTAATCGACATTTCTCATCATAAGAATGCTCCTAAAGGCATTTTAGGCCGATTTGGGGACTTTTGCATGAAAAGTCACAATCCAACCTGAAATGCTGAAATCGCTTGAAAAATGCTTTTCTGAGCTGGAAATGTATTTAAACGACATTTCTCATCATAAGAATGCTTCTGAAGGCATTTTAGGCCGAATTGGGCACTTTTGCATGAAAAATCACAATCCAACCTGTAATGCTGAAATCGCTTGAAAAATGCTTTTCTGAGCTGGAAATGCCTTTAAACGACATTTCTCATCATAAGAATGCTTCTGAAGGCATTTTAGGCCGAATTGGGCACTTTTGCATGAAAAGTCAAAATCCAACCTGAAATGCTGAAATCGCTTGAAAAATGCTTTTCTGAGTTGGAAATGCCTTTAAACGACATTTCTCATCATAAGAATGCTCCTGAAGGCATTTTAGGCCGAATTGGGCACTTTTGCATGAAAAGTCAAAATCCAACCTGAAATGTTGAAATCGCTTGAAAAATGCTTTTCTGAGCTGGAAATGCCTTTAAACGACATTTCTCATCATAAGAATGCTCCTGAAGGCATTTTAGGCCGACTTGGGCACTTTTGCATGAAAAGTCAAAATCCAACCTGAAATGTTGAAATCGCTTGAAAAATGCTTTTCTGGGCTGGAAATGCCTTTAAACGACATTTCTCATCATAAGAATGCTTCTGAAGGCATTTTAGGCCGAATTGGGCACTTTTGCATGAAAACTCAAAATCCAACCTGAAATGTTGAAATCTCTTGAAAAATGCTTTTCTGAGCTGGAAATGCCTTTAAACGACATTTCTCATCATAAGAATGCTCCTGAAGGCATTTTAGGCCGAATTGGGCACTTTTGCATGAAAAGTCAAAATCCAACCTGAAATGTTGAAATCGCTTGAAAAATGCTTTTCTGGGCTGGAAATGCCTTTAAACGACATTTCTCATCATAAGAATGCTTCTGAAGGCATTTTAGGCCGAATTGGGCACTTTTGCATGAAAAGTCAAAATCCAACCTGAAATGTTGAAATCTCTTGAAAAATGCTTTTCTGAGCTGGAAATGCCTTTAAACGACATTTCTCATCATAAGAATGCTCCTGAAGGCATTTTAGGCCGAATTGGGCACTTTTGCATGAAAAGTCAAAATCCAACCTGAAATGTTGAAATCGCTTGAAAAATGCTTTTCTGAGCTGGAAATGCCTTTAAACGACATTTCTCATCATAAGAATGCTCCTGAAGGCATTTTAGGCCGAATTGGGCACTTTTGCATGAAAAGTCAAAATCCAACCTGAAATGTTGAAATCGCTTGAAAAATGCTTTTCTGGGCTGGAAATGCCTTTAAACGACATTTCTCATCATAAGAATGCTTCTGAAGGCATTTTAGGCCGAATTGGGCACTTTTGCATGAAAAGTCAAAATCCAACCTGAAATGTTGAAATCTCTTGAAAAATGCTTTTCTGAGCTGGAAATGCCTTTAAACGACATTTCTCATCATAAGAATGCTCCTGAAGGCATTTTAGGCCGAATTGGGCACTTTTGCATGAAAAGTCAAAATCCAACCTGAAATGTTGAAATCGCTTGAAAAATGCTTTTCTGGGCTGGAAATGCCTTTAAACGACATTTCTCATCATAAGAATGCTTCTGAAGGCATTTTAGGCCGAATTGGGCACTTTTGCATGAAAAGTCAAAATCCAACCTGAAATGTTGAAATCTCTTGAAAAATGCTTTTCTGAGCTGGAAATGCCTTTAAACGACATTTCTCATCATAAGAATGCTCCTGAAGGCATTTTAGGCCGACTTGGGCACTTTTGCATGAAAAGTCAAAATCCAACCTGAAATGTTGAAATCGCTTGAAAAATGCTTTTCTGAGCTGGAAATGCCTTTAAACTACATTTCTCATCATAAGAATGCACCTGAAGGCATTTTAGGCCGAATTGGGCACTTTTGCATGAAAAGTCACAATCCAACCTGAAATGCTGAAATCGCTTGAAAAATGCTTTTCTGAGCTGGAAATGCCTTTAAACGACATTTCTCATCATAAGAATGCTCCTGAAGGCATTTTAGGCCGAATTGGGCACTTTTGCATGAAAAGTCAAAATCCAACCTGAAATGTTGAAATCGCTTGAAAATGCTTTTCTGAGCTGGAAATGCCTTTAAACGACATTTCTCATCATAAGAATGCTCCTGAAGGCATTTTAGGCCGAATTGGGCACTTTTGCATGAAAAGTCAAAATCCAACCTGAAATGTTGAAATCGCTTGAAAAATGCTTTTCTGAGCTGGAAATGCCTTTAAACGACATCTCTCATCATAAGAATGCTTCTGAAGGCATTTTAGGCCGAATTGGGCACTTTTGCATGAAAAATCACAATCCAACCTGTAATGCTGAAATCGCTTGAAAAATGCTTTTCTGAGCTGGAAATGCCTTTAAACGACATTTCTCATCATAAGAATGCTTCTGAAGGCATTTTAGGCCGAATTGGGCACTTTTGCATGAAAAGTCAAAATCCAACCTGAAATGTTGAAATCGCTTGAAAAATGCTTTTCTGAGCTGGAAATGCTTTTAAACGACATTTCTCATCATAAGAATGCTCCTGAAGGCATTTTAGGCCGAATTGGGCACTTTTGCATGAAAAGTCAAAATCCATCCTGAAATGTTGAAATCGCTTGAAAAATGCTTTTCTGAGCTGGAAATGCCTTTAAACGACATTTCTCATCATAAGAATGCTTCTGAAGGCATTTTAGTCCGAATTGGGCACTTTTGCATGAAAAATCACAATCCAACCTGTAATGCTGAAATCGCTTGAAAAATGCTTTTCTGAGCTGGAAATGCCTTTAAACGACATTTCTCATCATAAGAATGCTTCTGAAGGCATTTTAGGCCGAATTGGGCACTTTTGCATGAAAAGTCAAAATCCAACCTGAAATGTTGAAATCGCTTGAAAAATGCTTTTCTGAGCTGGAAATGCCTTTAAACGACATTTCTCATCATAAGAATGCTCCTGAAGGCATTTTAGGCCGAATTGGGCACTTTTGCATGAAAAGTCAAAATCCAACCTGAAATGTTGAAATCGCTTGAAAAATGCTTTTCTGAGCTGGAAATGCCTTTAAACGACATTTCTCATCATAAGAATGCTCCTGAAGACATTTTAGGCCGAATTGGGCACTTTTGCATGAAAAGTCAAAATCCAACCTGAAATGTTGAAATCGCTTGAAAAATGCTTTTCTGAGCTGGAAATGCCTTTAAACGACATTTCTCATCATAAGAATGCTTCTGAAGGCATTTTAGGCCGAATTGGGCACTTTTGCATGAAAAATCACAATCCAACCTGTAATGCTGAAATCGCTTGAAAAATGCTTTTCTGAGCTGGAAATGCCTTTAAACGACATTTCTCATCATAAGAATGCTTCTGAAGGCATTTTAGGCCGAATTGGGCACTTTTGCATGAAAAATCACAATCCAACCTGTAATGCTGAAATCGCTTGAAAAATGCTTTACTGAGCTGGAAATGCCTTTAAACGACATTTCTCATCATAAGAATGCTTCTGAAGGCATTTTAGGCCGAATTGGGCACTTTTGCATGAAAAGTCAAAATCCAACCTGAAATGTTGAAATCGCTTGAGAAATGCTTTTCTGAGCTGGAAATGCCTTTAAACGACATTTCTCACCATAAGAATGCTTCTGAAGGCATTTTAGGCCGAATTGGGCACTTTTGCATGAAAAATCACAATCCAACCTGTAATGCTGAAATCGCTTGAAAAATGCTTTTCTGAGCTGGAAATGCCTTTAAACGACATTTCTCATCCTAAGAATGCTCCTGAAGACATTTGAGGCCGAATTGGGCACTTTTGCATGAAAAGTCAAAATCCAACCTGAAATGTTGAAATCGCTTGAAAAATGCTTTTCTGAGCTGGAAATGCCTTTAAACGACATTTCTCATAATAAGAATGCTTCTGAAGGCATTTTAGGCCGAATTGGGCACTTTTGCATGAAAAATCACAATCCAACCTGTAATGCTGAAATCGCTTGAAAAATGCTTTTCTGAGCTGGAAATGCCTTTAAACGACATTTCTCATCATAAGAATGCTTCTGAAGGCATTTTAGGCCGAATTGGGCACTTTTGCATGAAAAGTCAAAATCCAACCTGAAATGCTGAAATCGCTTGAAAAATGCTTTTCTGAGTTGGAAATGCCTTTAAACGACATTTCTCATCATAAGAATGCTCCTGAAGGCATTTTAGGCCGAATTGGGCACTTTTGCATGAAAAGTCAAAATCCAACCTGAAATGTTGAAATCGCTTGAAAAATGCTTTTCTGAGCTGGAAATGCCTTTAAACGACATTTCTCATCATAAGAATGCTCCTGAAGGCATTTTAGGCCGAATTGGGCACTTTTGCATGAAAAGTCAAAATCCAACCTGAAATGTTGAAATCGCTTGAAAAATGCTTTTCTGGGCTGGAAATGCCTTTAAACGACATTTCTCATCATAAGAATGCTTCTGAAGGCATTTTAGGCCGAATTGGGCACTTTTGCATGAAAAGTCAAAATCCAACCTGAAATGTTGAAATCTCTTGAAAAATGCTTTTCTGAGCTGGAAATGCCTTTAAACGACATTTCTCATCATAAGAATGCTCCTGAAGGCATTTTAGGCCGAATTGGGCACTTTTGCATGAAAAGTCAAAATCCAACCTGAAATGTTGAAATCGCTTGAAAAATGCTTTTCTGGGCTGGAAATGCCTTTAAACGACATTTCTCATCATAAGAATGCTTCTGAAGGCATTTTAGGCCGAATTGGGCACTTTTGCATGAAAAGTCAAAATCCAACCTGAAATGTTGAAATCTCTTGAAAAATGCTTTTCTGAGCTGGAAATGCCTTTAAACGACATTTCTCATAATAAGAATGCTTCTGAAGGCATTTTAGGCCGAATTGGGCACTTTTGCATGAAAAGTCAAAATCCAACCTGAAATGTTGAAATCGCTTGAAAAATGCTTTTCTGAGCTGGAAATGCCTTTAAACGACATTTCTCATCATAAGAATGCTTCTGAAGGCATTTTAGGCCGAATTGGGCACTTTTGCATGAAAAGTCAAAATCCAACCTGAAATGTTGAAATCTCTTGAAAAATGCTTTTCTGAGCTGGAAATGCCTTTAAACGACATTTCTCATCATGAGAATGCTCCTGAAGGCATTTTAGGCCGAATTGGGCACTTTTGCATGAAAAGTCAAAATCCAACCTGAAATGTTGAAATCGCTTGAAAAATGCTTTTCTGAGCTGGAAATGCCTTTAATCGACATTTCTCATCATAAGAATGCTCCTAAAGGCATTTTAGGCCGATTTGGGGACTTTTGCATGAAAAGTCATAATCCAACCTGAAATGCTGAAATCGCTTGAAAAATGCTTTTCTGAGCTGGAAATGTATTTAAACGACATTTCTCATCATAAGAATGCTTCTGAAGGCATTTTAGGCCGAATTGGGCACTTTTGCATGAAAAATCACAATCCAACCTGTAATGCTGAAATCGCTTGAAAAATGCTTTTCTGAGCTGGAAATGCCTTTAAACGACATTTCTCATCATAAGAATGCTTCTGAAGGCATTTTAGGCCGAATTGGGCACTTTTGCATGAAAAGTCAAAATCCAACCTGAAATGCTGAAATCGCTTGAAAAATGCTTTTCTGAGTTGGAAATGCCTTTAAACGACATTTCTCATCATAAGAATGCTCCTGAAGGCATTTTAGGCCGAATTGGGCACTTTTGCATGAAAAGTCAAAATCCAACCTGAAATGTTGAAATCGCTTGAAAAATGCTTTTCTGAGCTGGAAATGCCTTTAAACGACATTTCTCATCATAAGAATGCTCCTGAAGGCATTTTAGGCCGAATTGGGCACTTTTGCATGAAAAGTCAAAATCCAACCTGAAATGTTGAAATCGCTTGAAAAATGCTTTTCTGGGCTGGAAATGCCTTTAAACGACATTTCTCATCATAAGAATGCTTCTGAAGGCATTTTAGGCCGAATTGGGCACTTTTGCATGAAAAGTCAAAATCCAACCTGAAATGTTGAAATCTCTTGAAAAATGCTTTTCTGAGCTGGAAATGCCTTTAAACGACATTTCTCATCATAAGAATGCTCCTGAAGGCATTTTAGGCCGAATTGGGCACTTTTGCATGAAAAGTCAAAATCCAACCTGAAATGTTGAAATCGCTTGAAAAATGCTTTTCTGGGCTGGAAATGCCTTTAAACGACATTTCTCATCATAAGAATGCTTCTGAAGGCATTTTAGGCCGAATTGGGCACTTTTGCATGAAAAGTCAAAATCCAACCTGAAATGTTGAAATCTCTTGAAAAATGCTTTTCTGAGCTGGAAATGCCTTTAAACGACATTTCTCATCATAAGAATGCTCCTGAAGGCATTTTAGGCCGACTTGGGCACTTTTGCATGAAAAGTCAAAATCCAACCTGAAATGTTGAAATCGCTTGAAAAATGCTTTTCTGAGCTGGAAATGCCTTTAAACTACATTTCTCATCATAAGAATGCACCTGAAGGCATTTTAGGCCGAATTGGGCACTTTTGCATGAAAAGTCACAATCCAACCTGAAATGCTGAAATCGCTTGAAAAATGCTTTTCTGAGCTGGAAATGCCTTTAAACGACATTTCTCATCATAAGAATGCTCCTGAAGGCATTTTAGGCCGAATTGGGCACTTTTGCATGAAACAGTCAAAATCCAACCTGAAATGTTGAAATCGCTTGAAAATGCTTTTCTGAGCTGGAAATGCCTTTAAACGACATTTCTCATCATAAGAATGCACCTGAAGGCATTTTAGGCCGAATTGGGCACTTTTGCATGAAAAGTCAAAATCCAACCTGAAATGTTGAAATCGCTTGAAAAATGCTTTTCTGAGCTGGAAATGCTTTTAAACGACATTTCTCATCATAAGAATGCTCCTGAAGGCATTTTAGGCCGAATTGGGCACTTTTGCATGAAAAGTCAAAATCCAACCTGAAATGTTGAAATCGCTTGAAAAATGCTTTTCTGAGCTGGAAATGCCTTTAAACGACATTTCTCATCATAAGAATGCTTCTGAAGGCATTTTAGGCCGAATTGGGCACTTTTGCATGAAAAATCACAATCCAACCTGTAATGCTGAAATCGCTTGAAAAATGCTTTTCTGAGCTGGAAATGCCTTTAAACGACATTTCTCATCATAAGAATGCTTCTGAAGGCATTTTAGGCCGAATTGGGCACTTTTGCATGAAAAGTCAAAATCCAACCTGAAATGTTGAAATCGCTTGAAAAATGCTTTTCTGAGCTGGAAATGCCTTTAAACGACATTTCTCATCATAAGAATGCTCCTGAAGGCATTTTAGGCCGAATTGGGCACTTTTGCATGAAAAGTCAAAATCCAACCTGAAATGTTGAAATCGCTTGAAAAATGCTTTTCTGAGCTGGAAATGCCTTTAAACGACATTTCTCATCATAAGAATGCTCCTGAAGACATTTTAGGCCGAATTGGGCACTTTTGCATGAAAAGTCAAAATCCAACCTGAAATGTTGAAATCGCTTGAAAAATGCTTTTCTGAGCTGGAAATGCCTTTAAACGACATTTCTCATCATAAGAATGCTTCTGAAGGCATTTTAGGCCGAATTGGGCACTTTTGCATGAAAAATCACAATCCAACCTGTAATGCTGAAATCGCTTGAAAAATGCTTTTCTGAGCTGGAAATGCCTTTAAACGACATTTCTCATCATAAGAATGCTTCTGAAGGCATTTTAGGCCGAATTGGGCACTTTTGCATGAAAAATCACAATCCAACCTGTAATGCTGAAATCGCTTGAAAAATGCTTTACTGAGCTGGAAATGCCTTTAAACGACATTTCTCATCATAAGAATGCTTCTGAAGGCATTTTAGGCCGAATTGGGCACTTTTGCATGAAAAGTCAAAATCCAACCTGAAATGTTGAAATCGCTTGAGAAATGCTTTTCTGAGCTGGAAATGCCTTTAAACGACATTTCTCACCATAAGAATGCTTCTGAAGGCATTTTAGGCCGAATTGGGCACTTTTGCATGAAAAATCACAATCCAACCTGTAATGCTGATATCGCTTGAAAAATGCTTTTCTGAGCTGGAAATGCCTTTAAACGACATTTCTCATCATAAGAATGCTCCTGAAGACATTTGAGGCCGAATTGGGCACTTTTGCATGAAAAGTCAAAATCCAACCTGAAATGTTGAAATCGCTTGAAAAATGCTTTTCTGAGCTGGAAATGCCTTTAAACGACATTTCTCATAATAAGAATGCTTCTGAAGGCATTTTAGGCCGAATTGGGCACTTTTGCATGAAAAATCACAATCCAACCTGTAATGCTGAAATCGCTTGAAAAATGCTTTTCTGAGCTGGAAATGCCTTTAAACGACATTTCTCATCATAAGAATGCTTCTGAAGGCATTTTAGGCCGAATTGGGCACTTTTGCATGAAAAGTCAAAATCCAACCTGAAATGTTGAAATCGCTTGAAAAATGCTTTTCTGAGCTGGAAATGCCTTTAAACGACATTTCTCATCATAAGAATGCTTCTGAAGGCATTTTAGGCCGAATTGGGCACTTTTGCATGAAAAATCACAATCCAACCTGTAATGCTGAAATCGCTTGAAAAATGCTTTACTGAGCTGGAAATGCCTTTAAACGACATTTCTCATCATAAGAATGCTTCTGAAGGCATTTTAGGCCGAATTGGGCACTTTTGCATGAAAAGTCAAAATCCAACCTGAAATGTTGAAATCTCTTGAAAAATGCTTTTCTGAGCTGGAAATGCCTTTAAACGACATTTCTCATCATGAGAATGCTCCTGAAGGCATTTTAGGCCGAATTGGGCACTTTTGCTTGAAAAGTCAAAATCCAACCTGAAATGTTGAAATCGCTTGAAAAATGCTTTTCTGAGCTGGAAATGCCTTTAATCGACATTTCTCATCATAAGAATGCTCCTAAAGGCATTTTAGGCCGATTTGGGCACTTTTGCATGAAAAGTCACAATCCAACCTGAAATGCTGAAATCGCTTGAAAAATGCTTTTCTGAGCTGGAAATGCATTTAAACGACATTTCTCATCATAAGAATGCTTCTGAAGGCATTTTAGGCCGAATTGGGCACTTTTGCATGAAAAATCACAATCCAACCTGTAATGCTGAAATCGCTTGAAAAATGCTTTTCTGAGCTGGAAATGCCTTTAAACGACATTTCTCATCATAAGAATGCTTCTGAAGGCATTTTAGGCCGAATTGGGCACTTTTGCATGAAAAGTCAAAATCCAACCTGAAATGCTGAAATCGCTTGAAAAATGCTTTTCTGAGTTGGAAATGCCTTTAAACGACATTTCTCATCATAAGAATGCTCCTGGAGGCATTTTAGGCCGAATTGGGCACTTTTGCATGAAAAGTCAAAATCCAACCTGAAATGTTGAAATCGCTTGAAAAATGCTTTTCTGAGCTGGAAATGCCTTTAAACGACATTTCTCATCATAAGAATGCTCCTGAAGGCATTTTAGGCCGAATTGGGCACTTTTGCATGAAAAGTCAAAATCCAACCTGAAATGTTGAAATCGCTTGAAAAATGCTTTTCTGGGCTGGAAATGCCTTTAAACGACATTTCTCATCATAAGAATGCTTCTGAAGGCATTTTAGGCCGAATTGGGCACTTTTGCATGAAAAGTCAAAATCCAACCTGAAATGTTGAAATCTCTTGAAAAATGCTTTTCTGAGCTGGAAATGCCTTTAAACGACATTTCTCATCATAAGAATGCTCCTGAAGGCATTTTAGGCCGAATTGGGCACTTTTGCATGAAAAGTCAAAATCCAACCTGAAATGTTGAAATCTCTTGAAAAATGCTTTTCTGAGCTGGAAATGCCTTTAAACGACATTTCTCATCATAAGAATGCTTCTGAAGGCATTTTAGGCCGAATTGGGCACTTTTGCATGAAAAATCAAAATCCATCCTGAAATGTTGAAATCTCTTGAAAAATGCTTTTCTGAGCTGGAATTGCCTTTAAACGACATTTCTCATCATGAGAATGCTTCTGAAGGCATTTTAGGCCGAATTGGGCACTTTTGCATGAAAAGTCAAAATCCATCCTGAAATGTTGAAATCGCTTGAAAAATGCTTTTCTGAGCTGGAAATGCCTTTAAACGACATTTCTCATCATAGGAATGCTTCTGAAGGCATTTTAGGCCGAATTGGGCACTTTTGCATGAAAAATCACAATCCAACCTGTAATGCTGAAATCGCTTGAAAAATGCTTTTCTGAGCTGGAAATGCCTTTAAACGACATTTCTCATAATAAGAATGCTTCTGAAGGCATTTTAGGCCGAATTGGGCACTTTTGCATGAAAAATCACAATCCAACCTGTAATGTTGAAATCGCTTGAAAAATGCTTTTCTGAGCTGGAAATGCCTTTAAACGACATTTCTCATCATAAGAATGCTTCTGAAGGCATTTTAGGCCGAATTGGGCACTTTTGCATGAAAAATCACAATCCAACCTGTAATGCTGAAATCGCTTGAAAAATGCTTTTCTGAGCTGGAAATGCCTTTAAACGACATTTCTCATCATAAGAATGCTTCTGAAGGCATTTTAGGCCGAATTGGGCACTTTTGCATAAAAAGTCACAATCCAACCTGAAATGTTGAAATCGCTTGAAAAATGCTTTTCTGAGCTGGAAATGCCTTTAAACGACATTTCTCATCATAAGAATGCTCCTGGAGGCATTTTAGGCCGAATTGGGCACTTTTGCATGAAAAGTCACAATCCAACGTGAAATATTGAAATCGCTGGAAAAATGCTTTTCTGAGCTGGAAATGCCTTTAAACGACATTTCTCATCATAAGAATGCTCCTGAAGGCATTTTATGCCGAATTGGGCACTTTTGCATGAAAAGTCACAATCCAACCTGAAATGTTGAAATCGCTTGAAAAATGCTTTTCTGAGCTGGAAATGCCTTTAAACGACATTTCTCATCATAAGAATGCTCCTGAAGGCATTTTAGGCCGAATTGGGCACTTTTGCATGAAAAGTCAAAATCCAACCTGAAATGTTGAAATCGCTTGAAAAATGCTTTTCTGAGCTGGAAATGCCTTTAAACGACATTTCTCATCATAAGAATGCTCCTGAAGACATTTTAGGCCGAATTGGGCACTTTTGCATGAAAAGTCAAAATCCAACCTGAAATGTTGAAATCGCTTGAAAAATGCTTTTCTGAGCTGGAAATGCCTTTAAACGACATTTCTCATCATAAGAATGCTTCTGAAGGCATTTTAGGCCGAATTGGGCACTTTTGCATGAAAAATCACAATCCAACCTGTAATGTTGAAATCGCTTGAAAAATGCTTTTCTGAGCTGGAAATGCCTTTAAACGACATTTCTCATCATAAGAATGCTTCTGAAGGCATTTTAGGCCGAATTGGGCACTTTTGCATGAAAAATCACAATCCAACCTGTAATGCTGAAATCGCTTGAAAAATGCTTTTCTGAGCTGGAAATGCCTTTAAACGACATTTCTCATCATAAGAATGCTCCTGAAGGCATTTTAGGCCGAATTGGGCACTTTTGCATGAAAAGTCAAAATCCAACCTGAAATGTTGAAATCGCTTGAAAAATGCTTTTCTGAGCTGGAAATGCCTTTAAACGACATTTCTCATCATAAGAATGCTCCTGAAGGCATTTTAGGCCGAATTGGGCACTTTTGCATGAAAAGTCAAAATCCAACCTGAAATGTTGAAATCGCTTGAAAAATGCTTTTCTGAGCTGGAAATGCCTTTAAACGACATTTCTCATCATAAGAATGCTTCTGAAGGCATTTTAGGCCGAATTGGGCACTTTTGCATGAAAAATCACAATCCAACCTGTAATGCTGAAATCGCTTGAAAAATGCTTTACTGAGCTGGAAATGCCTTTAAACGACATTTCTCATCATAAGAATGCTCCTGAAGGCATTTTAGGCCGAATTGGGCACTTTTGCATGAAAAGTCAAAATCCAACCTGAAATGTTGAAATCGCTTGAAAAATGCTTTTCTGAGCTGGAAATGCCTTTAAACGACATTTCTCATCATAAGAATGCTCCTGAAGGCATTTTAGGCCGATTTGGGCACTTTTGCATGAAAAGTCACAATCCAACCTGAAATGCTGAAATCGCTTGAAAAATGCTTTTCTGAGCTGGAAATGCATTTAAACGACATTTCTCATCATAAGAATGCTTCTGAAGGCATTTTAGGCCGAATTGGGCACTTTTGCATGAAAAATCACAATCCAACCTGTAATGCTGAAATCGCTTGAAAAATGCTTTTCTGAGCTGGAAATGCCTTTAAACGACATTTCTCATCATAAGAATGCTTCTGAAGGCATTTTAGGCCGAATTGGGCACTTTTGCATGAAAAGTCAAAATCCAACCTGAAATGCTAAAATCGCTTGAAAAATGCTTTTCTGAGCTGGAAATGCCTTTAAACGACATTTCTCATCATAAGAATGCTCCTGAAGGCATTTTAGGCCGAATTGGGCACTTTTGCATGAAAAGTCAAAATCCAACCTGAAATGTTGAAATCGCTTGAAAAATGCTTTTCTGAGCTGGAAATGCCTTTAAACGACATTTCTCATCATAAGAATGCTCCTGAAGGCATTTTATGCCGAATTGGGCACTTTTGCATGAAAAGTCAAAATCCAACCTGAAATGTTGAAATCGCTTGAAAAATGCTTTTCTGAGCTGGAAATGCCTTTAAACGACATTTCTCATCATGAGAATGCTCCTGAAGGCATTTTAGGCCGAATTGGGCACTTTTGCATGAAAAGTCAAAATCCAACCTGAAATGTTGAAATCTCTTAAAAATGCTTTTCTGAGCTGGAAATGCCTTTAAACGACATTTCTCATCATAAGAATGCTCCTGAAGGCATTTTAGGCCGAATTGGGCACTTTTGCATGAAAAGTCAAAATCCAACCTGAAATGTTGAAATCGCTTGAAAAATGCTTTTCTGAGCTGGAAATGCCTTTAAACGACATTTCTCATCATAAGAATGCTCCTGAAGGCATTTTAGGCCGAATTGGGCACTTTTGCATGAAAAGTCAAAATCCAACCTGAAATGTTGAAATCGCTTGAAAAATGCTTTTCTGGGCTGGAAAATGCCTTTAAACGACATTTCTCATCATAAGAATGCTTCTGAAGGCATTTTAGGCCGAATTGGGCACTTTTGCATGAAAAATCACAATCCAACCTGTAATGCTGAAATCGCTTGAAAAATGCTTTACTGAGCTGGAAATGCCTTTAAACGACATTTCTCATCATAAGAATGCTTCTGAAGGCATTTTAGGCCGAATTGGGCACTTTTGCATGAAAAGTCAAAATCCAACCTGAAATGTTGAAATCGCTTGAGAAATGCTTTTCTGAGCTGGAAATGCCTTTAAACGACATTTCTCACCATAAGAATGCTTCTGAAGGCATTTTAGGCCGAATTGGGCACTTTTGCATGAAAAATCACAATCCAACCTGTAATGCTGAAATCGCTTGAAAAATGCTTTTCTGAGCTGGAAATGCCTTTAAACGACATTTCTCATCATAAGAATGCTTCTGAAGGCATTTTAGGCCGAATTGGGCACTTTTGCATGAAAAATCACAATCCAACCTGTAATGCTGAAATCGCTTGAAAAATGCTTTTCTGGGCTGGAAATGCCTTTAAACGACATTTCTCATCATAAGAATGCTTCTGAAGGCATTTTAGGCCGAATTGGGCACTTTTGCATGAAAAGTCAAAATCCAACCTGAAATGTTGAAATCTCTTGAAAAATGCTTTTCTGAGCTGGAAATGCCTTTAAACGACATTTCTCATCATAAGAATGCTCCTGAAGGCATTTTAGGCCGACTTGGGCACTTTTGCATGAAAAGTCAAAATCCAACCTGAAATGTTGAAATCGCTTGAAAAATGCTTTTCTGAGCTGGAAATGCCTTTAAACTACATTTCTCATCATAAGAATGCACCTGAAGGCATTTTAGGCCGAATTGGGCACTTTTGCATGAAAAGTCACAATCCAACCTGAAATGCTGAAATCGCTTGAAAAATGCTTTTCTGAGCTGGAAATGCCTTTAAACGACATTTCTCATCATAAGAATGCTCCTGAAGGCATTTTAGGCCGAATTGGGCACTTTTGCATGAAAAGTCAAAATCCAACCTGAAATGCTGAAATCGCTTGAAAATGCTTTTCTGAGCTGGAAATGCCTTTAAACGACATTTCTCATCATAAGAATGCTCCTGAAGGCATTTTAGGCCGAATTGGGCACTTTTGCATGAAAAGTCAAAATCCAACCTGAAATGTTGAAATCGCTTGAAAAATGCTTTTCTGAGCTGGAAATGCCTTTAAACGACATCTCTCATCATAAGAATGCTTCTGAAGGCATTTTAGGCCGAATTGGGCACTTTTGCATGAAAAATCACAATCCAACCTGTAATGCTGATATCGCTTGAAAAATGCTTTTCTGAGCTGGAAATGCCTTTAAACGACATTTCTCATCATAAGAATGCTCCTGAAGACATTTGAGGCCGAATTGGGCACTTTTGCATGAAAAGTCAAAATCCAACCTGAAATGTTGAAATCGCTTGAAAAATGCTTTTCTGAGCTGGAAATGCCTTTAAACGACATTTCTCATAATAAGAATGCTTCTGAAGGCATTTTAGGCCGAATTGGGCACTTTTGCATGAAAAATCACAATCCAACCTGTAATGCTGAAATCGCTTGAAAAATGCTTTTCTGAGCTGGAAATGCCTTTAAACGACATTTCTCATCATAAGAATGCTTCTGAAGGCATTTTAGGCCGAATTGGGCACTTTTGCATGAAAAGTCAAAATCCAACCTGAAATGTTGAAATCGCTTGAAAAATGCTTTTCTGAGCTGGAAATGCCTTTAAACGACATTTCTCATCATAAGAATGCTTCTGAAGGCATTTTAGGCCGAATTGGGCACTTTTGCATGAAAAATCACAATCCAACCTGTAATGCTGAAATCGCTTGAAAAATGCTTTACTGAGCTGGAAATGCCTTTAAACGACATTTCTCATCATAAGAATGCTTCTGAAGGCATTTTAGGCCGAATTGGGCACTTTTGCATGAAAAGTCAAAATCCAACCTGAAATGTTGAAATCTCTTGAAAAATGCTTTTCTGAGCTGGAAATGCCTTTAAACGACATTTCTCATCATGAGAATGCTCCTGAAGGCATTTTAGGCCGAATTGGGCACTTTTGCTTGAAAAGTCAAAATCCAACCTGAAATGTTGAAATCGCTTGAAAAATGCTTTTCTGAGCTGGAAATGCCTTTAATCGACATTTCTCATCATAAGAATGCTCCTAAAGGCATTTTAGGCCGATTTGGGCACTTTTGCATGAAAAGTCACAATCCAACCTGAAATGCTGAAATCGCTTGAAAAATGCTTTTCTGAGCTGGAAATGCATTTAAACGACATTTCTCATCATAAGAATGCTTCTGAAGGCATTTTAGGCCGAATTGGGCACTTTTGCATGAAAAATCACAATCCAACCTGTAATGCTGAAATCGCTTGAAAAATGCTTTTCTGAGCTGGAAATGCCTTTAAACGACATTTCTCATCATAAGAATGCTTCTGAAGGCATTTTAGGCCGAATTGGGCACTTTTGCATGAAAAGTCAAAATCCAACCTGAAATGCTGAAATCGCTTGAAAAATGCTTTTCTGAGTTGGAAATGCCTTTAAACGACATTTCTCATCATAAGAATGCTCCTGGAGGCATTTTAGGCCGAATTGGGCACTTTTGCATGAAAAGTCAAAATCCAACCTGAAATGTTGAAATCGCTTGAAAAATGCTTTTCTGAGCTGGAAATGCCTTTAAACGACATTTCTCATCATAAGAATGCTCCTGAAGGCATTTTAGGCCGAATTGGGCACTTTTGCATGAAAAGTCAAAATCCAACCTGAAATGTTGAAATCGCTTGAAAAATGCTTTTCTGGGCTGGAAATGCCTTTAAACGACATTTCTCATCATAAGAATGCTTCTGAAGGCATTTTAGGCCGAATTGGGCACTTTTGCATGAAAAGTCAAAATCCAACCTGAAATGTTGAAATCTCTTGAAAAATGCTTTTCTGAGCTGGAAATGCCTTTAAACGACATTTCTCATCATAAGAATGCTCCTGAAGGCATTTTAGGCCGAATTGGGCACTTTTGCATGAAAAGTCAAAATCCAACCTGAAATGTTGAAATCTCTTGAAAAATGCTTTTCTGAGCTGGAAATGCCTTTAAACGACATTTCTCATCATAAGAATGCTTCTGAAGGCATTTTAGGCCGAATTGGGCACTTTTGCATGAAAAATCAAAATCCATCCTGAAATGTTGAAATCTCTTGAAAAATGCTTTTCTGAGCTGGAAATGCCTTTAAACGACATTTCTCATCATAAGAATGCTCCTGAAGGCATTTTAGGCCGAATTGGGCACTTTTGCATGAAAAGTCAAAATCCAACCTGAAATGTTGAAATCTCTTGAAAAATGCTTTTCTGAGCTGGAAATGCCTTTAAACGACATTTCTCATCATAAGAATGCTCCTGAAGGCATTTTAGGCCGAATTGGGCACTTTTGCTTGAAAAGTCAAAATCCAACCTGAAATGTTGAAATCGCTTGAAAAATGCTTTTCTGAGCTGGAAATGCCTTTAATCGACATTTCTCATCATAAGAATGCTCCTAAAGGCATTTTAGGCCGATTTGGGCACTTTTGCATGAAAAGTCACAATCCAACCTGAAATGCTGAAATCGCTTGAAAAATGCTTTTCTGAGCTGGAAATGCATTTAAACGACATTTCTCATCATAAGAATGCTTCTGAAGGCATTTTAGGCCGAATTGGGCACTTTTGCATGAAAAATCACAATCCAACCTGTAATGCTGAAATCGCTTGAAAAATGCTTTTCTGAGCTGGAAATGCCTTTAAACGACATTTCTCATCATAAGAATGCTTCTGAAGGCATTTTAGGCCGAATTGGGCACTTTTGCATGAAAAGTCAAAATCCAACCTGAAATGCTGAAATCGCTTGAAAAATGCTTTTCTGAGTTGGAAATGCCTTTAAACGACATTTCTCATCATAAGAATGCTCCTGGAGGCATTTTAGGCCGAATTGGGCACTTTTGCATGAAAAGTCAAAATCCAACCTGAAATGTTGAAATCGCTTGAAAAATGCTTTTCTGAGCTGGAAATGCCTTTAAACGACATTTCTCATCATAAGAATGCTCCTGAAGGCATTTTAGGCCGAATTGGGCACTTTTGCATGAAAAGTCAAAATCCAACCTGAAATGTTGAAATCGCTTGAAAAATGCTTTTCTGGGCTGGAAATGCCTTTAAACGACATTTCTCATCATAAGAATGCTTCTGAAGGCATTTTAGGCCGAATTGGGCACTTTTGCATGAAAAGTCAAAATCCAACCTGAAATGTTGAAATCTCTTGAAAAATGCTTTTCTGAGCTGGAAATGCCTTTAAACGACATTTCTCATCATAAGAATGCTCCTGAAGGCATTTTAGGCCGAATTGGGCACTTTTGCATGAAAAGTCAAAATCCAACCTGAAATGTTGAAATCTCTTGAAAAATGCTTTTCTGAGCTGGAAATGCCTTTAAACGACATTTCTCATCATAAGAATGCTTCTGAAGGCATTTTAGGCCGAATTGGGCACTTTTGCATGAAAAATCAAAATCCATCCTGAAATGTTGAAATCTCTTGAAAAATGCTTTTCTGAGCTGGAAATGCCTTTAAACGACATTTCTCATCATGAGAATGCTTCTGAAGGCATTTTAGGCCGAATTGGGCACTTTTGCATGAAAAGTCAAAATCCAACCTGAAATGTTGAAATCTCTTGAAAAATGCTTTTCTGAGCTGGAAATGCCTTTAAACGACATTTCTCATCATAAGAATGCTCCTGAAGGCATTTTAGGCCGAATTGGGCACTTTTGCATGAAAAGTCAAAATCCAACCTGAAATGTTGAAATCTCTTGAAAAATGCTTTTCTGAGCTGGAAATGCCTTTAAACGACATTTCTCATCATAAGAATGCTTCTGAAGGCATTTTAGGCCGAATTGGGCACTTTTGCATGAAAAATCAAAATCCATCCTGAAATGTTGAAATCTCTTGAAAAATGCTTTTCTGAGCTGGAAATGCCTTTAAACGACATTTCTCATCATGAGAATGCTTCTGAAGGCATTTTAGGCCGAATTGGGCACTTTTGCATGAAAAGTCAAAATCCATCCTGAAATGTTGAAATCGCTTGAAAAATGCTTTTCTGAGCTGGAAATGCCTTTAAACGACATTTCTCATCATAGGAATGCTTCTGAAGGCATTTTAGGCCGAATTGGGCACTTTTGCATGAAAAATCACAATCCAACCTGTAATGCTGAAATCGCTTGAAAAATGCTTTTCTGAGCTGGAAATGCCTTTAAACGACATTTCTCATAATAAGAATGCTTCTGAAGGCATTTTAGGCCGAATTGGGCACTTTTGCATGAAAAATCACAATCCAACCTGTAATGCTGAAATCGCTTGAAAAATGCTTTTCTGAGCTGGAAATGCCTTTAAACGACATTTCTCATCATAAGAATGCTTCTGAAGGCATTTTAGGCCGAATTGGGCACTTTTGCATAAAAAGTCACAATCCAACCTGAAATGTTGAAATCGCTTGAAAAATGCTTTTCTGAGCTGGAAATGCCTTTAAACGACATTTCTCATCATAAGAATGCTCCTGGAGGCATTTTAGGCCGAATTGGGCACTTTTGCATGAAAAGTCACAATCCAACGTGAAATATTGAAATCGCTGGAAAAATGCTTTTCTGAGCTGGAAATGCCTTTAAACGACATTTCTCATCATAAGAATGCTCCTGAAGGCATTTTATGCCGAATTGGGCACTTTTGCATGAAAAGTCACAATCCAACCTGAAATGTTGAAATCGCTTGAAAAATGCTTTTCTGAGCTGGAAATGCCTTTAAACGACATTTCTCATCATAAGAATGCTCCTGAAGGCATTTTAGGCCGAATTGGGCACTTTTGCATGAAAAGTCAAAATCCAACCTGAAATGTTGAAATCGCTTGAAAAATGCTTTTCTGAGCTGGAAATGCCTTTAAACGACATTTCTCATCATAAGAATGCTCCTGAAGACATTTTAGGCCGAATTGGGCACTTTTGCATGAAAAGTCAAAATCCAACCTGAAATGTTGAAATCGCTTGAAAAATGCTTTTCTGAGCTGGAAATGCCTTTAAACGACATTTCTCATCATAAGAATGCTTCTGAAGGCATTTTAGGCCGAATTGGGCACTTTTGCATGAAAAATCACAATCCAACCTGTAATGTTGAAATCGCTTGAAAAATGCTTTTCTGAGCTGGAAATGCCTTTAAACGACATTTCTCATCATAAGAATGCTTCTGAAGGCATTTTAGGCCGAATTGGGCACTTTTGCATGAAAAATCACAATCCAACCTGTAATGCTGAAATCGCTTGAAAAATGCTTTTCTGAGCTGGAAATGCCTTTAAACGACATTTCTCATCATAAGAATGCTCCTGAAGGCATTTTAGGCCGAATTGGGCACTTTTGCATGAAAAGTCAAAATCCAACCTGAAATGTTGAAATCGCTTGAAAAATGCTTTTCTGAGCTGGAAATGCCTTTAAACGACATTTCTCATCATAAGAATGCTCCTGAAGGCATTTTAGGCCGAATTGGGCACTTTTGCATGAAAAGTCAAAATCCAACCTGAAATGTTGAAATCGCTTGAAAAATGCTTTTCTGAGCTGGAAATGCCTTTAAACGACATTTCTCATCATAAGAATGCTTCTGAAGGCATTTTAGGCCGAATTGGGCACTTTTGCATGAAAAATCACAATCCAACCTGTAATGCTGAAATCGCTTGAAAAATGCTTTACTGAGCTGGAAATGCCTTTAAACGACATTTCTCATCATAAGAATGCTCCTGAAGGCATTTTAGGCCGAATTGGGCACTTTTGCATGAAAAGTCAAAATCCAACCTGAAATGTTGAAATCGCTTGAAAAATGCTTTTCTGAGCTGGAAATGCCTTTAAACGACATTTCTCATCATAAGAATGCTCCTGAAGGCATTTTAGGCCGATTTGGGCACTTTTGCATGAAAAGTCACAATCCAACCTGAAATGCTGAAATCGCTTGAAAAATGCTTTTCTGAGCTGGAAATGCATTTAAACGACATTTCTCATCATAAGAATGCTTCTGAAGGCATTTTAGGCCGAATTGGGCACTTTTGCATGAAAAATCACAATCCAACCTGTAATGCTGAAATCGCTTGAAAAATGCTTTTCTGAGCTGGAAATGCCTTTAAACGACATTTCTCATCATAAGAATGCTTCTGAAGGCATTTTAGGCCGAATTGGGCACTTTTGCATGAAAAGTCAAAATCCAACCTGAAATGCTGAAATCGCTTGAAAAATGCTTTTCTGAGCTGGAAATGCCTTTAAACGACATTTCTCATCATAAGAATGCTCCTGAAGGCATTTTAGGCCGAATTGGGCACTTTTGCATGAAAAGTCAAAATCCAACCTGAAATGTTGAAATCGCTTGAAAAATGCTTTTCTGAGCTGGAAATGCCTTTAAACGACATTTCTCATCATAAGAATGCTCCTGAAGGCATTTTATGCCGAATTGGGCACTTTTGCATGAAAAGTCAAAATCCAACCTGAAATGTTGAAATCGCTTGAAAAATGCTTTTCTGAGCTGGAAATGCCTTTAAACGACATTTCTCATCATAAGAATGCTCCTGAAGGCATTTTAGGCCGAATTGGGCACTTTTGCATGAAAAGTCAAAATCCAACCTGAAATGTTGAAATCGCTTGAAAAATGCTTTTCTGAGCTGGAAATGCCTTTAAACGACATTTCTCATCATAAGAATGCTTCTTCTGAAGGCATTTTAGGCCGAATTGGGCACTTTTGCATGAAAAATCACAATCCAACCTGTAATGCTGAAATCGCTTGAAAAATGCTTTACTGAGCTGGAAATGCCTTTAAACGACATTTCTCATCATAAGAATGCTCCTGAAGGCATTTTAGGCCGAATTGGGCACTTTTGCATGAAAAGTCAAAATCCAACCTGAAATGTTGAAATCGCTTGAAAAATGCTTTTCTGAGCTGGAAATGCCTTTTAAACGACATTTCTCATCATAAGAATGCTCCTGAAGGCATTTTAGGCCGATTTGGGCACTTTTGCATGAAAAGTCACAATCCAACCTGAAATGCTGAAATCGCTTGAAAAATGCTTTTCTGAGCTGGAAATGCATTTAAACGACATTTCTCATCATAAGAATGCTTCTGAAGGCATTTTAGGCCGAATTGGGCACTTTTGCATGAAAAATCACAATCCAACCTGTAATGCTGAAATCGCTTGAAAAATGCTTTTCTGAGCTGGAAATGCCTTTAAACGACATTTCTCATCATAAGAATGCTTCTGAAGGCATTTTAGGCCGAATTGGGCACTTTTGCATGAAAAGTCAAAATCCAACCTGAAATGCTGAAATCGCTTGAAAAATGCTTTTCTGAGCTGGAAATGCCTTTAAACGACATTTCTCATCATAAGAATGCTCCTGAAGGCATTTTAGGCCGAATTGGGCACTTTTGCATGAAAAGTCAAAATCCAACCTGAAATGTTGAAATCGCTTGAAAAATGCTTTTCTGAGCTGGAAATGCCTTTAAACGACATTTCTCATCATAAGAATGCTCCTGAAGGCATTTTATGCCGAATTGGGCACTTTTGCATGAAAAGTCAAAATCCAACCTGAAATGTTGAAATCGCTTGAAAAATGCTTTTCTGAGCTGGAAATGCCTTTAAACGACATTTCTCATCATGAGAATGCTCCTGAAGGCATTTTAGGCCGAATTGGGCACTTTTGCATGAAAAGTCAAAATCCAACCTGAAATGTTGAAATCTCTTAAAAATGCTTTTCTGAGCTGGAAATGCCTTTAAACGACATTTCTCATCATAAGAATGCTCCTGAAGGCATTTTAGGCCGAATTGGGCACTTTTGCATGAAAAGTCAAAATCCAACCTGAAATGTTGAAATCGCTTGAAAAATGCTTTTCTGAGCTGGAAATGCCTTTAAACGACATTTCTCATCATAAGAATGCTCCTGAAGGCATTTTAGGCCGAATTGGGCACTTTTGCATGAAAAGTCAAAATCCAACCTGAAATGTTGAAATCGCTTGAAAAATGCTTTTCTGAGCTGGAAATGCCTTTAAACGACATTTCTCATCATAAGAATGCTTCTGAAGGCATTTTAGGCCGAATTGGGCACTTTTGCATGAAAAATCACAATCCAACCTGTAATGCTGAAATCGCTTGAAAAATGCTTTACTGAGCTGGAAATGCCTTTAAACGACATTTCTCATCATAAGAATGCTTCTGAAGGCATTTTAGGCCGAATTGGGCACTTTTGCATGAAAAGTCAAAATCCAACCTGAAATGTTGAAATCGCTTGAGAAATGCTTTTCTGAGCTGGAAATGCCTTTAAACGACATTTCTCACCATAAGAATGCTTCTGAAGGCATTTTAGGCCGAATTGGGCACTTTTGCATGAAAAATCACAATCCAACCTGTAATGCTGAAATCGCTTGAAAAATGCTTTTCTGAGCTGGAAAATGCCTTTAAACGACATTTCTCATCATAAGAATGCTTCTGAAGGCATTTTAGGCCGAATTGGGCACTTTTGCATGAAAAATCACAATCCAACCTGTAATGCTGAAATCGCTTGAAAAATGCTTTTCTGGGCTGGAAATGCCTTTAAACGACATTTCTCATCATAAGAATGCTTCTGAAGGCATTTTAGGCCGAATTGGGCACTTTTGCATGAAAAGTCAAAATCCAACCTGAAATGTTGAAATCTCTTGAAAAATGCTTTTCTGAGCTGGAAATGCCTTTAAACGACATTTCTCATCATAGGAATGCTTCTGAAGGCATTTTAGGCCGAATTGGGCACTTTTGCATGAAAAATCACAATCCAACCTGTAATGCTGAAATCGCTTGAAAAATGCTTTTCTGAGCTGGAAATGCCTTTAAACGACATTTCTCATAATAAGAATGCTTCTGAAGGCATTTTAGGCCGAATTGGGCACTTTTGCATGAAAAATCACAATCCAACCTGTAATGTTGAAATCGCTTGAAAATGCTTTTCTGAGCTGGAAATGCCTTTTAAACGACATTTCTCATCATAAGAATGCTTCTGAAGGCATTTTAGGCCGAATTGGGCACTTTTGCATGAAAAATCACAATCCAACCTGTAATGCTGAAATCGCTTGAAAAATGCTTTTCTGAGCTGGAAATGCCTTTAAACGACATTTCTCATCATAAGAATGCTTCTGAAGGCATTTTAGGCCGAATTGGGCACTTTTGCATAAAAAGTCACAATCCAACCTGAAATGTTGAAATCGCTTGAAAAATGCTTTTCTGAGCTGGAAATGCCTTTTAAACGACATTTCTCATCATAAGAATGCTCCTGGAGGCATTTTAGGCCGAATTGGGCACTTTTGCATGAAAAGTCACAATCCAACGTGAAATATTGAAATCGCTGGAAAAATGCTTTTCTGAGCTGGAAATGCCTTTAAACGACATTTCTCATCATAAGAATGCTCCTGAAGGCATTTTATGCCGAATTGGGCACTTTTGCATGAAAAGTCACAATCCAACCTGAAATGTTGAAATCGCTTGAAAAATGCTTTTCTGAGCTGGAAATGCCTTTAAACGACATTTCTCATCATAAGAATGCTCCTGAAGGCATTTTAGGCCGAATTGGGCACTTTTGCATGAAAAGTCACAATCCAACCTGAAATGTTGAAATCGCTTGAAAAAAATGCTTTTCTGAGCTGGAAATGCCTTTAAACGACATTTCTCATCATAAGAATTCTCCTGAAGGCATTTTAGGCCGAATTGGGGCACTTTTGCATGAAAAGTCACAATCCAACCTGAAATGTCGAAATCGCTTGAAAAATGCTTTTCTGAGCTGGAAATGCCTTTAAACGACATTTCTCATTATAAGAATGCTCCTGGAGGCATTTCAGGCCGAATTGGGCACTTTTGCATGAAAAATCACTATTCAACCTGAAATGTTGAAATCGCTTGAAAAATGCTTTTCTGAGCTAAAAAAAATTTAAACGACATTTCTCACCATAAGAATGCTCCTGGAGGCATTTTAGGCCGAATTGGGCACTTTTGCATGAAAAGTCACAATCCAACCTGAAATGTTGAAATCGCTTGAAAAATGCTTTTCTGAGCTGGAAATGCCTTTAAACGACATTTCTCATCATAAGAATGCTCCTGAAGGCATTTTAGGCCAAATTGGGCACTTTTGCATGAAAAGTCAAAATCCAACCTGAAATGTTGAAATCGCTTGAAAAATGCTTTTCTGAGCTGGAAATGCCTTTAAACGACATCTCTCATCATAAGAATGCTTCTGAAGGCATTTTAGGCCGAATTGGGCACTTTTGCATGAAAAATCACAATCCAACCTGTAATGCTGAAATCGCTTGAAAAATGCTTTTCTGAGCTGGAAATGCCTTTAAACGACATTTCTCATCATAAGAATGCTTCTGAAGGCATTTTAGGCCGAATTGGGCACTTTTGCATGAAAAGTCAAAATCCAACCTGAAATGTTGAAATCGCTTGAAAAATGCTTTTCTGAGCTGGAAATGCTTTTTAAACGACATTTCTCATCATAAGAATGCTCCTGAAGGCATTTTAGGCCGAATTGGGCACTTTTGCATGAAAAGTCAAAATCCAACCTGAAATGTTGAAATCGCTTGAAAAATGCTTTTCTGAGCTGGAAATGCCTTTAAACGACATTTCTCATCATAAGAATGCTTCTGAAGGCATTTTAGGCCGAATTGGGCACTTTTGCATGAAAAATCACAATCCAACCTGTAATGCTGAAATCGCTTGAAAAATGCTTTTCTGAGCTGGAAATGCCTTTAAACGACATTTCTCATCATAAGAATGCTCCTGAAGGCATTTTAGGCCGAATTGGGCACTTTTGCATGAAAAGTCAAAATCCAACCTGAAATGTTGAAATCGCTTGAAAAATGCTTTTCTGGGCTGGAAATGCCTTTAAACGACATTTCTCATCATAAGAATGCTTCTGAAGGCATTTAGGCCGAATTGGGCACTTTTGCATGAAAAGTCAAAATCCAACCTGAAATGTTGAAATCTCTTGAAAAATGCTTTTCTGAGCTGGAAATGCCTTTAAACGACATTTCTCATCATAAGAATGCTCCTGAAGGCATTTTAGGCCGAATTGGGCACTTTTGCATGAAAAGTCAAAATCCAACCTGAAATGTTGAAATCTCTTGAAAAATGCTTTTCTGAGCTGGAAATGCCTTTTAAACGACATTTCTCATCATAAGAATGCTTCTGAAGGCATTTTAGGCCGAATTGGGCACTTTTGCATGAAAAAATCAAAATCCATCCTGAAATGTTGAAAATCTCTTGAAAAATGCTTTTCTGAGCTGGAAATGCCTTTTAAACGACATTTCTCATCATGAGAATGCTTCTGAAGGCATTTTAGGCCCGAATTGGGCACTTTTGCATGAAAAGTCAAAATCCATCCTGAAATGTTTGAAATCGCTTGAAAAATGCTTTTCTGAGCTGGAAATGCCTTTTTAAACGACATTTCTCATCATAGGAATGCTTCTGAAGGCATTTTAGGCCGAATTGGGCACTTTTGCATGAAAAATCACAATCCAACCTGTAATGCTGAAATCGCTTGAAAAATGCTTTTCTGAGCTGGAAATGCCTTTAAACGACATTTCTCATAATAAGAATGCTTCTGAAGGCATTTTAGGCCGAATTGGGCACTTTTGCATGAAAAATCACAATCCAACCTGTAATGTTGAAATCGCTTGAAAAATGCTTTTCTGAGCTGGAAATGCCTTTAAACGACATTTCTCATCATAAGAATGCTTCTGAAGGCATTTTAGGCCGAATTGGGCACTTTTGCATGAAAAATCACAATCCAACCTGTAATGCTGAAATCGCTTGAAAAATGCTTTTCTGAGCTGGAAATGCCTTTAAACGACATTTCTCATCATAAGAATGCTTCTGAAGGCATTTTAGGCCGAATTGGGCACTTTTGCATAAAAAGTCACAATCCAACCTGAAATGTTGAAATCGCTTGAAAAATGCTTTTCTGAGCTGGAAATGCCTTTAAACGACATTTCTCATCATAAGAATGCTCCTGGAGGCATTTTAGGCCGAATTGGGCACTTTTGCATGAAAAGTCACAATCCAACGTGAAATATTGAAATCGCTGGAAAAATGCTTTTCTGAGCTGGAAATGCCTTTAAACGACATTTCTCATCATAAGAATGCTCCTGAAGGCATTTTATGCCGAATTGGGCACTTTGCATGAAAAGTCACAATCCAACCTGAAATGTTGAAATCGCTTGAAAAATGCTTTTCTGAGCTGGAAATGCCTTTTAAACGACATTTCTCATCATAAGAATGCTCCTGAAGGCATTTTAGGCCGAATTGGGCACTTTTGCATGAAAAGTCAAATCCAACCTGAAATGTTGAAATCGCTTGAAAAATGCTTTTCTGAGCTGGAAATGCCTTTAAACGACATTTCTCATCATAAGAATGCTCCTGAAGACATTTTAGGCCGAATTGGGCACTATTTGCAT
>NW_027394124.1:72500-80000 GCF_030506205.2 Paramisgurnus dabryanus | reverse complement strand
ACTTCCATAGCGGTCGGCGGCCCTGTCCCGCCCCAGACGATGCACCTTCGTCTGTCACACAGATAGGGTCTTGGACCCTGGAAGCCGTCCCCCTCGACTTCCGTAACGGTCGGCGGCCCTGTCCCGCCGCAGACGGGTCACCACTCCGTCTGTCTGTAGGGTCTTGGACCCTGGAAGCCGCCCCACTCGACTTCCATCGCGGTCGGCGGCCCTGGCCCGCCGCAGACGGGTCGCCACTCCGTCTGTCTGTAGGGTCTTGGACCCTGGAAGCCGCCCCACTCGACTTCCATCGCGGTCGGCGGCCCTGGCCCGCCGCAGACGGGTCGCCACTCCGTCCGTCTATAGGGTCTTGGACCCTGGAAGCCGCCACACTCGACTTCCATCGCGGTCGGCGGCCCTGTCCCGCCGCAGACGGTGTGCCACTCCGTCTGTCACACAGATACATAAGGGTGTCTCGGAACCCCGGACGCCGACCGAGACGAAACGCGTGGGGTCGGTGCGCCCGAGAGGGTAGGGTGCCCCGGGGCCGGCCGCTCGCCCGACCGGCTTCCGGGACTCCTTGACCGCTCGGGAGACCTATCCACGCGCCCGCCCGACCGGCGGCCGGGGGCCCTCGACCGCCACACGCGTACCGACGACCGGGGGGTTTCCGTTTTACGGCCGACGCCGAGATCCTTCGACGGTTCCAACAGGGGTTGTTACGCTTTTGTGTTCGCCCGTGTCTGAGCATATATGGTCGGGTCGAACCTTTGAGGCCGTAGCCTGGAGATCCAGGGCGGATCTTTTCTCACAACACGTGTGTCTTTGAGGCCGTAGCCTAGATCCAGAGACTTTAGGATCTTTTTAGCAGTTTTAAGGCCGTAGCCTTGATCCAGGGCGGATCTTTTGAGCAGTTTTAAGGCCGTAGCCTTGATCCAGGGCGGATCTTTTCACAGGTTTTAAGCCGAAGCGCCTTGATCCAGGGACTTTTGGATCTTTTTTTGCCGTTTTTAGGCCGTAGCCTTGATCCAGGGCGGATCGTTTTGCGGCCGTAGCCGAGTTCCATCACCCAAGGTAGCTTTAGTTTTTAGGCATTAGCCTTGATGATCCAGGGCGGATCGTTTTGCGGCCGTAGCCGAGTTCCATCACCCAAGGTAGCTTTAGTTTTTAGGCATTAGCCTTGATGATCCAGGGCGGATCGTTTTTTCCCATCTTTCGGGTATGAGCTCTTTAATTGTGAGCCTTCGGCCGACACTCGCCCGGGGCGCTGCCTCACATCAGACGCCCTTCGTCCGTTCCAACCGTTCCAGTTCTTTTAACGGTTTTTCGTTCATCGCACACCGACGCGCACAGACCTTTCTTGGGATCTGTCGCAGGGAGGGAGGACGCTGGAGGTCCACTTCGAGGCACCCATCCCTATATACCCGATGGCACCTGTTCAAACGACCGCCCCTTGAGAGAAGGGGCCCTTCCCGTGGCTCGTCCGGGAGGAGGCGCCCGCGTCGGAAGGCGCCGTAAGGTCGGAGACCCTGGAAGTGCACGAGTCACCCGCTTTTACCTCCAGGCCCTCTGTCGTACTTCTCGTGTCCGCTCACGAGACCTCTTTTCGGCTTTATGGAAGTGCACGAGTCACCCGCTTTTGCCTTTTCTGGAAGTGCACGAGTCACCCGCTTTTGCTTCCAGGCCCTCTGTCGTACTTCTCGTGTCCGCTCACGAGACCTCTCTTCGGCCTGGGGGTGCGCCACGTACACCCCCGCGTCCGCATTCGAGTCACCTCTTCGGGCTCATGAGGTAGGGTCGGTGACCCTGGAAGTCAGAGACTTCCAGGCCTTCTGTCGTACACCCTCGCGTCCGCTCACGAGACCTCTCTTCGGCCTGGGGGTGCGCCACGTACACCCTCCCGCGTCCGCTTTCGAGTCACCACTCTGGGCTACGGAGGTAGGGACGTGTGCCCTGGAGGAACCTGACTTCCAGGAGGGAGGGCCGCCCTGTCAGGCCCGCTTTCGAGTCACCCATCTGGGCTAAGGAGGTAGGGACGTGTGCCCTGGAGGAACCAGACTTCCAGGAGGGAGGGCCGCCCTGTCAGGCCCGCTTTCGAGTCACCCATCTGGGCTAAGGAGGTAGGGACGTGTGCCCTGGAGGAACCAGACTTCCAGGAGGGAGGGCCGCCCTGTCAGGCCCGATTTCGAGTCACCCATCTGGGCTAAGGAGGTAGGGACGTGTGCCCTGGAGGAACCAGACTTCCAGGAGGGAGGGCCGCCCTGTCAGGCCCGCTTTCGAGTCACCCATCTGGGCTAAGGAGGTAGGGACGTGTGCCCTGGAGGAACCAGACTTCCAGGAGGGAGGGCCGCCCTGTCAGGCCCGCTTTCGAGTCACCCATCTGGGCTAAGGAGGTAGGGACGTGTGCCCTGGAGGAACCAGACTTCCAGGAGGGAGGGCCGCCCTGTCAGGCCCGATTTCGAGTCACCCATCTGGGCTAAGGAGGTAGGGACGTGTGCCCTGGAGGAACCGGACTTCCAGGAGGGAGGGCCGCCCTGTCAGGCCCGATTTCGAGTCACCCATCTGGGCTAAGGAGGTAGGGACGTGTGCCCTGGAGGAACCGGACTTCCAGGAGGGAGGGCCGCCCTGTCAGGCCCGCCTCGGAGTCACCTCTCTGGGCTAAGGAGGTAGGGACGTGTGCCCTGGAGGAACCAGACTTCCAGGAGGGAGGGCCGCCCTGTCAGGCCCGCCTCGGAGTCACCCATCTGGGCTAAGGAGGTAGGGACGTGTGCCCTGGAGGAACCAGACTTCCAGGAGGGAGGGCCGCCCTGTCAGGCCCGCTTTCGAGTCACCCATCTGGGCTAAGGAGGTAGGGACGTGTGCCCTGGAGGAACCAGACTTCCAGGAGGGAGGGCCGCCCTGTCAGGCCCGATTTCGAGTCACCCATCTGGGCTAAGGAGGTAGGGACGTGTGCCCTGGAGGAACCAGACTTCCAGGAGGGAGGGCCGCCCTGTCAGGCCCGATTTCGAGTCACCCATCTGGGCTAAGGAGGTAGGGACGTGTGCCCTGGAGGAACCAGACTTCCAGGAGGGAGGGCCGCCCTGTCAGGCCCGCTTTCGAGTCACCCATCTGGGCTAAGGAGGTAGGGACGTGTGCCCTGGAGGAACCAGACTTCCAGGAGGGAGGGCCGCCCTGTCAGGCCCGCCTCGGAGTCACCTCTCTGGGCTAAGGAGGTAGGGACGCGTGCCCTGGAGGAACCAGACTTCCAGGAGGGAGGGCCGCCCTGTCAGGCCCGCCTCGGAGTCACCCATCTGGGCTAAGGAGGTAGGGACGTGTGCCCTGGAGGAACCAGACTTCCAGGAGGGAGGGCCGCCCTGTCAGGCCCGCTTTCGAGTCACCCATCTGGGCTAAGGAGGTAGGGACGTGTGCCCTGGAGGAACCAGACTTCCAGGAGGGAGGGCCGCCCTGTCAGGCCCGCCTCGGAGTCACCCATCTGGGCTACGGAGGCAGGGACGCGTGCCCTGGAGGAACCAGACTTCCAGGAGGGAGGGCCGCCCTGTCAGGCCCGCTTTCGAGTCACCCATCTGGGCTACGGAGGTAGGGACGTGTGCCCTGGAGGAACCAGACTTCCAGGAGGGAGGGCCGCCCTGTCAGGCCCGCTTTCGAGTCACCCATCTGGGCTACGGAGGTAGGGACGTGTGCCCTGGAGGAAACGGACTTCCAGGAGGGAGGGCCGCCCTGTCAGGCCCGCCTCGGAGTCACCTCTCTGGGCTAAGGAGGCAGGGACGTGTGCCCTGGAGGAACCAGACTTCCAGGAGGGAGGGCCGCCCTGTCAGGCCCGCTTTCGAGTCACCCGTCTGGGCTACGGAGGTAGGGACGTGTGCCCTGGAGGAACCGGACTTCCAGGAGGGAGGGCCGCCCTGTCAGGCCCGCCTCGGAGTCACCTCTCTGGGCTAAGGAGGCAGAGACGTGTGCCCTGGAGGAACCGGACTTCCAGGAGGGAGGGCCGCCCTGTCAGGCCCGCCTCGGAGTCACCTCTCTGGGCTAAGGAGGCAGGGACGTGTGCCCTGGAGGAACCGGACTTCCAGGAGGGAGGGCCGCCCTGTCAGGCCCGCCTCGGAGTCACCTCTCTGGGCTAAGGAGGCAGAGACGTGTGCCCTGGAGGAACCGGACTTCCAGGAGGGAGGGCCGCCCTGTCAGGCCCGCCTCGGAGTCACCTCTCTGGGCTAAGGAGGCAGGGACGTGTGCCCTGGAGGAACCAGACTTCCAGGAGGGAGGGCCGCCCTGTCAGGCCCGCTTTCGAGTCACCCATCTGGGCTACGGAGGTAGGGACGTGTGCCCTGGAGGAACCGGACTTCCAGGAGGGAGGGCCGCCCTGTCAGGCCCGCCTCGGAGTCACCTCTCTGGGCTAAGGAGGCAGGGACGTGTGCCCTGGAGGAACCGGACTTCCAGGAGGGAGGGCCGCCCTGTCAGGCCCGCCTCGGAGTCACCCATCTGGGCTACGGAGGTAGGGACGCGTGCCCTGGAGGAACCATACTTCCAGGAGGGAGGGCCGCCCTGTCAGGCCCGCCTCGGAGGCCTCCCCTCGGGCAGGGGAGGCAGGGTCGGGGACCCTGGAGGAACCGGACTTCCAGGAGGGAGGGCCGCCCTGTCAGGCCCGCCTCGGAGGCCTCCCCTCGGGCAGGGGAGGCAGGGTCGGGGACCCTGGAGGTGCCGGACCTCCAGGGGGACGGAGGCCGAACCCGTGGCCGGGGAGGGTGAGCCTTGCCGGGCTAGGCTCGCGCGGGTTCGAAGGCCTGGTTCGAGAGGACCCCTTCCCCTATATACCCGATGGCACCTGTTCACACTACTGCCCTTTCGAGAGGGGACCCCGACCGGTCCGCGGCCGGGACGGCGCACCTCGGTCGGCCTCGGCGAGTGGGTCGGGGTGCCTGGAGGTGCGCGAGCGGCCCGCCTGGAAGTGCGCGAGCCACCCGACTCTGGCGGCCGGCGCCCCCGGGCCCGTGCCCGCGGCCGACTCGTCTGACCCGGCATCGTCAAGGTCACCAATACCACGGAGCGTCTACGACGCCCCGTTTCCGAGATATCGGCCAATGAACTGCCGGGCGCCGTATCTCGGCCGGGGAAGGTCCTACGGACTCGGGGCCGGGCTCGTCGGAAAGGTCTCGCCCGGGGCTTTCCGACGAGACCGGCCGCGGGTCCGTGCGACCCCGGGGGCCCGAGATACTTCCGGTCGAAAATTCGAATTTCGTTACCGCGCTGCTCCGGCGCCCCGGGTCCGGGGCCTTCGCCCTTCGGGTGGGTGGCTCCTCCGCGGGGGGCCTTTCGAACGAGCCCACCCGCGCGTCGCTAGCCCTTTCCGGGGCCGAGATACGGCCTACCCCCGCGGGATTTTCCCACGGCCGTTTCTCGGGCGCCTCGGGTCCGGGGCCTTCGCCCTTCGGGTCGGTCGCTATGCCGGAGGGGAGCTTTCGAACGAGCCCTCCCTCGAGTCTCTGGCCCTTTCCCGGGCCGAGATACGGGCGGGTGGTCGCGGAATTTTCGCTCGTCCGGGGCTCCGGCGCCCCTAGCGTCCGCCTCGGAGGTCGCCCGGACGCGCGGCCGGTCTCGTTCGAAAGGTCCGTCCCGGGGCTTTCCGACGAGCCCGGCCTCGGGTCCGTGCGACCCCGCCCGCCGGAGATACGTCCGGTCGAAGCTCGCGGAAATTCCCGCGGCCGTATCTCGGGCGCCTCGGGTCCGGGGCCTTCGCCCTTTGGGTCGGTCGCTCCGCCGGAGGGGGCCTTTCGAACGAGCCTACCCGCGAGCCTCTAGCCCCTTCCCCGGCCGAGATACGGCGGTCTATGCCCGGATTTTCCCACGGCCGTTTCTCGGGCGCCTCGGGTCCGGGGCCTTCGCCCTTCGGGTCGGTCGCTATGCCGGAGGGGAGCTTTCGAACGAGCCTACCCGCGAGCCTCTAGCCCTTTCCCCGGCCGAGATACGGCGGTCCCTCCCCGGATTTTCCCACGGCCGCAGCACGGGCGCCTTTGCTCGGATCGACTCGCCCTTTGGGTCGGTTGCTCTACCGGAGCGGCCCTATCCAACGAGCCAACCCTCGTCTCTCTAACCCTTTCCCCGGCCGAGATACGGCGGTCCCTCCCCGGATTTTCCCACGGCCGCAGCACGGGCGCCTTTGCTCGGATCGACTCGCCCTTTGGGTCGGTTGCTCTACCGGAGCGGCCCTATCCAACGAGCCAACCCTCGTCTCTCTAACCCTAAGCCCGGCCGAGATACGGCGGTCCCTCCCCGGATTTTCCCACGGCCGCAGCACGGGCGCCTTTGCTCGGATCGACTCGCCCTTTGGGTCGGTTGCTCTACCGGAGCGGCCCTATCCAACGAGCCAACCCTCGTCTCTCTAACCCTAAGCCCGGCCGAGATACGGCGGTCCCTCCCCGGATTTTCCCACGGCCGCAGCACGGGCGCCTTTGCTCGGATCGACTCGCCCTTTGGGTCGGTTGCTCTACCGGAGCGGCCCTATCCAACGAGCCAACCCTCGTCTCTCTAACCCTAAGCCCGGCCGAGATACGGCGGTCCCTCCCCGGATTTTCCCACGGCCGCAGCACGGGCGCCTTTGCTCGGATCGACTCGCCCTTTGGGTCGGTTGCCCTACCGGAGCGGCCCTATCCAACGAGCCAACCCTCGTCTCTCTAACCCTAAGCCCGGCCGAGATACGGCGGTCCCTCCGCGGATTTTCCCACGGCCGCAGCACGGGCGCCTTTGCTCGGATCGACTCGCCCTTTGGGTCGGTTGCTCTACCGGAGCGGCCCTATCCAACGAGCCAACCCGCTTCTCTCTAACCCTAAGCCCGGCCGAGATACGGCGGTCCCTCCGCGGATTTTCCCACGGCCGCAGCTCGGGCGCCTTTGCTCGGATCGACTCGCCCTTCGGGTCGGTTGCTCTACCGGAGCGGCCCTATCCAACGAGCCAACCCGCTTCTCTCTAACCCTAAGCCCGGCCGAGATACGGCGGTCCCTCCCCGGATTTTCCAACGGCCGCAGCTCGGGCGCCTTTGCTCGGATCGACTCGCCCTTTGGGTCTGTTGCTCCACCCGAGCGGACCTTTCCAACGAGCCAACCCTCGTCTCTCTAACCCTAAGCCCGGCCGAGATACGGGGTACCACCGCCTGACCTTTAAACGGCCGTAACTCGGGCGCCTTTGCTCGGATCGACTCGCCCTTTGGGTCGGTTGCTCCACCCGAGGGGACCTTTCGAACGAGCCTACCCGCTTCTCCCTAACCCCAAGCCCGGCCGAGATACGGCGGTCCCTCCGCGGATTTTCCCACGGCCGCAGCTCGGACGCCTTTGCTCGGATCGACTCGCCCTTTGGGTCGGTTGCTCTACCGGAGCGGCCCTTTCCAACGAGCCAACCCTCGTCTCTCTAACCCTAAGCCCGGCCGAGATACGGGGCACCACCGCCTGACCTTTAAACGCCCGTAGCTCCGGCGCACAAAGTCCCAGGACTTCGCCCTTTGGGTCGGTTGCTCCACCGGAGGGGACCTTTCCAACG
>NW_027394124.1:55000-62500 GCF_030506205.2 Paramisgurnus dabryanus | reverse complement strand
ACCCAACTCGACTTCCATAGCGGTCGGCGGCCCCGTACCGCCCCAGACAGAGCACCTTCGTCGGTCACGAAGAGAGGGTCTTGGACCCTGGAAGTTCACGAGCAACCCAACTCGACTTCCATAGCGGTCGGCGGCCCTGTCCCGCCCCAGACGATGCACCTTCGTCTGTCACACAGATAGGGTCTTGGACCCTGGAAGCCGTCCCCCTCGACTTCCGTAACGGTCGGACGGCCCTGTCCCGCCGCAGACGGGTCACCACTCCGTCTGTCTGTAGGGTCTTGGACCCTGGAAGCCGCCCCACTCGACTTCCATCGCGGTCGGCGGCCCTGGCCCGCCGCAGACGGGTCGCCACTCCGTCTGTCTGTAGGGTCTTGGACCCTGGAAGCCGCCCCACTCGACTTCCATCGCGGTCGGCGGCCCTGGCCCGCCGCAGACGGGTCGCCACTCCGTCCGTCTATAGGGTCTTGGACCCTGGAAGCCGCCACACTCGACTTCCATCGCGGTCGGCGGCCCTGTCCCGCCGCAGACGGTGTGCCACTCCGTCTGTCACACAGATACATAAGGGTGTCTCGGAACCCCGGACGCCGACCGAGACGAAACGCGTGGGGTCGGTGCGCCCGAGAGGGTAGGGTGCCCCGGGGCCGGCCGCTCGCCCGACCGGCTTCCGGGACTCCTTGACCGCTCGGGAGACCTATCCACGCGCCCGCCCGACCGGCGGCCGGGGGCCCTCGACCGCCACACGCGTACCGACGACCGGGGGGTTTCCGTTTTACGGCCGACGCCGAGATCCTTCGACGGTTCCAACAGGGGTTGTTACGCTTTTGTGTTCGCCCGTGTCTGAGCATATATGGTCGGGTCGAACCTTTGAGGCCGTAGCCTGGAGATCCAGGGCGGATCTTTTCTCACAACACGTGTGTCTTTGAGGCCGTAGCCTAGATCCAGAGACTTTAGGATCTTTTTAGCAGTTTTAAGGCCGTAGCCTTGATCCAGGGCGGATCTTTTGAGCAGTTTTAAGGCCGTAGCCTTGATCCAGGGCGGATCTTTTCACAGGTTTTAAGCCGAAGCGCCTTGATCCAGGGACTTTTGGATCTTTTTTTGCCGTTTTTAGGCCGTAGCCTTGATCCAGGGCGGATCGTTTTGCGGCCGTAGCCGAGTTCCATCACCCAAGGTAGCTTTAGTTTTTAGGCATTAGCCTTGATGATCCAGGGCGGATCGTTTTGCGGCCGTAGCCGAGTTCCATCACCCAAGGTAGCTTTAGTTTTTAGGCATTAGCCTTGATGATCCAGGGCGGATCGTTTTTTCCCATCTTTCGGGTATGAGCTCTTTAATTGTGAGCCTTCGGCCGACACTCGCCCGGGGCGCTGCCTCACATCAGACGCCCTTCGTCCGTTCCAACCGTTCCAGTTCTTTTAACGGTTTTTCGTTCATCGCACACCGACGCGCACAGACCTTTCTTGGGATCTGTCGCAGGGAGGGAGGACGCTGGAGGTCCACTTCGAGGCACCCATCCCTATATACCCGATGGCACCTGTTCAAACGACCGCCCCTTGAGAGAAGGGGCCCTTCCCGTGGCTCGTCCGGGAGGAGGCGCCCGCGTCGGAAGGCGCCGTAAGGTCGGAGACCCTGGAAGTGCACGAGTCACCCGCTTTTACCTCCAGGCCCTCTGTCGTACTTCTCGTGTCCGCTCACGAGACCTCTTTTCGGCTTTATGGAAGTGCACGAGTCACCCGCTTTTGCCTTTTCTGGAAGTGCACGAGTCACCCGCTTTTGCTTCCAGGCCCTCTGTCGTACTTCTCGTGTCCGCTCACGAGACCTCTCTTCGGCCTGGGGGTGCGCCACGTACACCCCCGCGTCCGCATTCGAGTCACCTCTTCGGGCTCATGAGGTAGGGTCGGTGACCCTGGAAGTCAGAGACTTCCAGGCCTTCTGTCGTACACCCTCGCGTCCGCTCACGAGACCTCTCTTCGGCCTGGGGGTGCGCCACGTACACCCTCCCGCGTCCGCTTTCGAGTCACCACTCTGGGCTACGGAGGTAGGGACGTGTGCCCTGGAGGAACCTGACTTCCAGGAGGGAGGGCCGCCCTGTCAGGCCCGCTTTCGAGTCACCCATCTGGGCTAAGGAGGTAGGGACGTGTGCCCTGGAGGAACCAGACTTCCAGGAGGGAGGGCCGCCCTGTCAGGCCCGCTTTCGAGTCACCCATCTGGGCTAAGGAGGTAGGGACGTGTGCCCTGGAGGAACCAGACTTCCAGGAGGGAGGGCCGCCCTGTCAGGCCCGATTTCGAGTCACCCATCTGGGCTAAGGAGGTAGGGACGTGTGCCCTGGAGGAACCAGACTTCCAGGAGGGAGGGCCGCCCTGTCAGGCCCGCTTTCGAGTCACCCATCTGGGCTAAGGAGGTAGGGACGTGTGCCCTGGAGGAACCAGACTTCCAGGAGGGAGGGCCGCCCTGTCAGGCCCGCTTTCGAGTCACCCATCTGGGCTAAGGAGGTAGGGACGTGTGCCCTGGAGGAACCAGACTTCCAGGAGGGAGGGCCGCCCTGTCAGGCCCGATTTCGAGTCACCCATCTGGGCTAAGGAGGTAGGGACGTGTGCCCTGGAGGAACCGGACTTCCAGGAGGGAGGGCCGCCCTGTCAGGCCCGATTTCGAGTCACCCATCTGGGCTAAGGAGGTAGGGACGTGTGCCCTGGAGGAACCGGACTTCCAGGAGGGAGGGCCGCCCTGTCAGGCCCGCCTCGGAGTCACCTCTCTGGGCTAAGGAGGTAGGGACGTGTGCCCTGGAGGAACCAGACTTCCAGGAGGGAGGGCCGCCCTGTCAGGCCCGCCTCGGAGTCACCCATCTGGGCTAAGGAGGTAGGGACGTGTGCCCTGGAGGAACCAGACTTCCAGGAGGGAGGGCCGCCCTGTCAGGCCCGCTTTCGAGTCACCCATCTGGGCTAAGGAGGTAGGGACGTGTGCCCTGGAGGAACCAGACTTCCAGGAGGGAGGGCCGCCCTGTCAGGCCCGATTTCGAGTCACCCATCTGGGCTAAGGAGGTAGGGACGTGTGCCCTGGAGGAACCAGACTTCCAGGAGGGAGGGCCGCCCTGTCAGGCCCGATTTCGAGTCACCCATCTGGGCTAAGGAGGTAGGGACGTGTGCCCTGGAGGAACCAGACTTCCAGGAGGGAGGGCCGCCCTGTCAGGCCCGCTTTCGAGTCACCCATCTGGGCTAAGGAGGTAGGGACGTGTGCCCTGGAGGAACCAGACTTCCAGGAGGGAGGGCCGCCCTGTCAGGCCCGCCTCGGAGTCACCTCTCTGGGCTAAGGAGGTAGGGACGCGTGCCCTGGAGGAACCAGACTTCCAGGAGGGAGGGCCGCCCTGTCAGGCCCGCCTCGGAGTCACCCATCTGGGCTAAGGAGGTAGGGACGTGTGCCCTGGAGGAACCAGACTTCCAGGAGGGAGGGCCGCCCTGTCAGGCCCGCTTTCGAGTCACCCATCTGGGCTAAGGAGGTAGGGACGTGTGCCCTGGAGGAACCAGACTTCCAGGAGGGAGGGCCGCCCTGTCAGGCCCGCCTCGGAGTCACCCATCTGGGCTACGGAGGCAGGGACGCGTGCCCTGGAGGAACCAGACTTCCAGGAGGGAGGGCCGCCCTGTCAGGCCCGCTTTCGAGTCACCCATCTGGGCTACGGAGGTAGGGACGTGTGCCCTGGAGGAACCAGACTTCCAGGAGGGAGGGCCGCCCTGTCAGGCCCGCTTTCGAGTCACCCATCTGGGCTACGGAGGTAGGGACGTGTGCCCTGGAGGAAACGGACTTCCAGGAGGGAGGGCCGCCCTGTCAGGCCCGCCTCGGAGTCACCTCTCTGGGCTAAGGAGGCAGGGACGTGTGCCCTGGAGGAACCAGACTTCCAGGAGGGAGGGCCGCCCTGTCAGGCCCGCTTTCGAGTCACCCGTCTGGGCTACGGAGGTAGGGACGTGTGCCCTGGAGGAACCGGACTTCCAGGAGGGAGGGCCGCCCTGTCAGGCCCGCCTCGGAGTCACCTCTCTGGGCTAAGGAGGCAGAGACGTGTGCCCTGGAGGAACCGGACTTCCAGGAGGGAGGGCCGCCCTGTCAGGCCCGCCTCGGAGTCACCTCTCTGGGCTAAGGAGGCAGGGACGTGTGCCCTGGAGGAACCGGACTTCCAGGAGGGAGGGCCGCCCTGTCAGGCCCGCCTCGGAGTCACCTCTCTGGGCTAAGGAGGCAGAGACGTGTGCCCTGGAGGAACCGGACTTCCAGGAGGGAGGGCCGCCCTGTCAGGCCCGCCTCGGAGTCACCTCTCTGGGCTAAGGAGGCAGGGACGTGTGCCCTGGAGGAACCAGACTTCCAGGAGGGAGGGCCGCCCTGTCAGGCCCGCTTTCGAGTCACCCATCTGGGCTACGGAGGTAGGGACGTGTGCCCTGGAGGAACCGGACTTCCAGGAGGGAGGGCCGCCCTGTCAGGCCCGCCTCGGAGTCACCTCTCTGGGCTAAGGAGGCAGGGACGTGTGCCCTGGAGGAACCGGACTTCCAGGAGGGAGGGCCGCCCTGTCAGGCCCGCCTCGGAGTCACCCATCTGGGCTACGGAGGTAGGGACGCGTGCCCTGGAGGAACCATACTTCCAGGAGGGAGGGCCGCCCTGTCAGGCCCGCCTCGGAGGCCTCCCCTCGGGCAGGGGAGGCAGGGTCGGGGACCCTGGAGGAACCGGACTTCCAGGAGGGAGGGCCGCCCTGTCAGGCCCGCCTCGGAGGCCTCCCCTCGGGCAGGGGAGGCAGGGTCGGGGACCCTGGAGGTGCCGGACCTCCAGGGGGACGGAGGCCGAACCCGTGGCCGGGGAGGGTGAGCCTTGCCGGGCTAGGCTCGCGCGGGTTCGAAGGCCTGGTTCGAGAGGACCCCTTCCCCTATATACCCGATGGCACCTGTTCACACTACTGCCCTTTCGAGAGGGGACCCCGACCGGTCCGCGGCCGGGACGGCGCACCTCGGTCGGCCTCGGCGAGTGGGTCGGGGTGCCTGGAGGTGCGCGAGCGGCCCGCCTGGAAGTGCGCGAGCCACCCGACTCTGGCGGCCGGCGCCCCCGGGCCCGTGCCCGCGGCCGACTCGTCTGACCCGGCATCGTCAAGGTCACCAATACCACGGAGCGTCTACGACGCCCCGTTTCCGAGATATCGGCCAATGAACTGCCGGGCGCCGTATCTCGGCCGGGGAAGGTCCTACGGACTCGGGGCCGGGCTCGTCGGAAAGGTCTCGCCCGGGGCTTTCCGACGAGACCGGCCGCGGGTCCGTGCGACCCCGGGGGCCCGAGATACTTCCGGTCGAAAATTCGAATTTCGTTACCGCGCTGCTCCGGCGCCCCGGGTCCGGGGCCTTCGCCCTTCGGGTGGGTGGCTCCTCCGCGGGGGGCCTTTCGAACGAGCCCACCCGCGCGTCGCTAGCCCTTTCCGGGGCCGAGATACGGCCTACCCCCGCGGGATTTTCCCACGGCCGTTTCTCGGGCGCCTCGGGTCCGGGGCCTTCGCCCTTCGGGTCGGTCGCTATGCCGGAGGGGAGCTTTCGAACGAGCCCTCCCTCGAGTCTCTGGCCCTTTCCCGGGCCGAGATACGGGCGGGTGGTCGCGGAATTTTCGCTCGTCCGGGGCTCCGGCGCCCCTAGCGTCCGCCTCGGAGGTCGCCCGGACGCGCGGCCGGTCTCGTTCGAAAGGTCCGTCCCGGGGCTTTCCGACGAGCCCGGCCTCGGGTCCGTGCGACCCCGCCCGCCGGAGATACGTCCGGTCGAAGCTCGCGGAAATTCCCGCGGCCGTATCTCGGGCGCCTCGGGTCCGGGGCCTTCGCCCTTTGGGTCGGTCGCTCCGCCGGAGGGGGCCTTTCGAACGAGCCTACCCGCGAGCCTCTAGCCCCTTCCCCGGCCGAGATACGGCGGTCTATGCCCGGATTTTCCCACGGCCGTTTCTCGGGCGCCTCGGGTCCGGGGCCTTCGCCCTTCGGGTCGGTCGCTATGCCGGAGGGGAGCTTTCGAACGAGCCTACCCGCGAGCCTCTAGCCCTTTCCCCGGCCGAGATACGGCGGTCCCTCCCCGGATTTTCCCACGGCCGCAGCACGGGCGCCTTTGCTCGGATCGACTCGCCCTTTGGGTCGGTTGCTCTACCGGAGCGGCCCTATCCAACGAGCCAACCCTCGTCTCTCTAACCCTTTCCCCGGCCGAGATACGGCGGTCCCTCCCCGGATTTTCCCACGGCCGCAGCACGGGCGCCTTTGCTCGGATCGACTCGCCCTTTGGGTCGGTTGCTCTACCGGAGCGGCCCTATCCAACGAGCCAACCCTCGTCTCTCTAACCCTAAGCCCGGCCGAGATACGGCGGTCCCTCCCCGGATTTTCCCACGGCCGCAGCACGGGCGCCTTTGCTCGGATCGACTCGCCCTTTGGGTCGGTTGCTCTACCGGAGCGGCCCTATCCAACGAGCCAACCCTCGTCTCTCTAACCCTAAGCCCGGCCGAGATACGGCGGTCCCTCCCCGGATTTTCCCACGGCCGCAGCACGGGCGCCTTTGCTCGGATCGACTCGCCCTTTGGGTCGGTTGCTCTACCGGAGCGGCCCTATCCAACGAGCCAACCCTCGTCTCTCTAACCCTAAGCCCGGCCGAGATACGGCGGTCCCTCCCCGATTTTCCCACGGCCGCAGCACGGGCGCCTTTGCTCGGATCGACTCGCCCTTTGGGTCGGTTGCCCTACCGGAGCGGCCCTATCCAACGAGCCAACCCTCGTCTCTCTAACCCTAAGCCCGGCCGAGATACGGCGGTCCCTCCGCGGATTTTCCCACGGCCGCAGCACGGGCGCCTTTGCTCGGATCGACTCGCCCTTTGGGTCGGTTGCTCTACCGGAGCGGCCCTATCCAACGAGCCAACCCGCTTCTCTCTAACCCTAAGCCCGGCCGAGATACGGCGGTCCCTCCGCGGATTTTCCCACGGCCGCAGCTCGGGCGCCTTTGCTCGGATCGACTCGCCCTTCGGGTCGGTTGCTCTACCGGAGCGGCCCTATCCAACGAGCCAACCCGCTTCTCTCTAACCCTAAGCCCGGCCGAGATACGGCGGTCCCTCCCCGGATTTTCCAACGGCCGCAGCTCGGGCGCCTTTGCTCGGATCGACTCGCCCTTTGGGTCTGTTGCTCCACCCGAGCGGACCTTTCCAACGAGCCAACCCTCGTCTCTCTAACCCTAAGCCCGGCCGAGATACGGGGTACCACCGCCTGACCTTTAAACGGCCGTAACTCGGGCGCCTTTGCTCGGATCGACTCGCCCTTTGGGTCGGTTGCTCCACCCGAGGGGACCTTTCGAACGAGCCTACCCGCTTCTCCCTAACCCCAAGCCCGGCCGAGATACGGCGGTCCCTCCGCGGATTTTCCCACGGCCGCAGCTCGGACGCCTTTGCTCGGATCGACTCGCCCTTTGGGTCGGTTGCTCTACCGGAGCGGCCCTTTCCAACGAGCCAACCCTCGTCTCTCTAACCCTAAGCCCG
>NW_027394124.1:37500-45000 GCF_030506205.2 Paramisgurnus dabryanus | reverse complement strand
AGTGCACGAGCCACCCAACTCGACTTCCATAGCGGTCGGCGGCCCCGTACCGCCCCAGACAGAGCACCTTCGTCGGTCACGAAGAGAGGGTCTTGGACCCTGGAAGTACACGAGCAACCCAACTCGACTTCCATAGCGGTCGGCGGCCCCGTACCGCCCCAGACAGAGCACCTTCGTCGGTCACGAAGAGAGGGTCTTGGACCCTGGAAGTTCACGAGCAACCCAACTCGACTTCCATAGCGGTCGGCGGCCCTGTCCCGCCCCAGACGATGCACCTTCGTCTGTCACACAGATAGGGTCTTGGACCCTGGAAGCCGTCCCCCTCGACTTCCGTAACGGTCGGCGGCCCTGTCCCGCCGCAGACGGGTCACCACTCCGTCTGTCTGTAGGGTCTTGGACCCTGGAAGCCGCCCCACTCGACTTCCATCGCGGTCGGCGGCCCTGGCCCGCCGCAGACGGGTCGCCACTCCGTCTGTCTGTAGGGTCTTGGACCCTGGAAGCCGCCCCACTCGACTTCCATCGCGGTCGGCGGCCCTGGCCCGCCGCAGACGGGTCGCCACTCCGTCCGTCTATAGGGTCTTGGACCCTGGAAGCCGCCACACTCGACTTCCATCGCGGTCGGCGGCCCTGTCCCGCCGCAGACGGTGTGCCACTCCGTCTGTCACACAGATACATAAGGGTGTCTCGGAACCCCGGACGCCGACCGAGACGAAACGCGTGGGGTCGGTGCGCCCGAGAGGGTAGGGTGCCCCGGGGCCGGCCGCTCGCCCGACCGGCTTCCGGGACTCCTTGACCGCTCGGGAGACCTATCCACGCGCCCGCCCGACCGGCGGCCGGGGGCCCTCGACCGCCACACGCGTACCGACGACCGGGGGGTTTCCGTTTTACGGCCGACGCCGAGATCCTTCGACGGTTCCAACAGGGGTTGTTACGCTTTTGTGTTCGCCCGTGTCTGAGCATATATGGTCGGGTCGAACCTTTGAGGCCGTAGCCTGGAGATCCAGGGCGGATCTTTTCTCACAACACGTGTGTCTTTGAGGCCGTAGCCTAGATCCAGAGACTTTAGGATCTTTTTAGCAGTTTTAAGGCCGTAGCCTTGATCCAGGGCGGATCTTTTGAGCAGTTTTAAGGCCGTAGCCTTGATCCAGGGCGGATCTTTTCACAGGTTTTAAGCCGAAGCGCCTTGATCCAGGGACTTTTGGATCTTTTTTTGCCGTTTTTAGGCCGTAGCCTTGATCCAGGGCGGATCGTTTTGCGGCCGTAGCCGAGTTCCATCACCCAAGGTAGCTTTAGTTTTTAGGCATTAGCCTTGATGATCCAGGGCGGATCGTTTTGCGGCCGTAGCCGAGTTCCATCACCCAAGGTAGCTTTAGTTTTTAGGCATTAGCCTTGATGATCCAGGGCGGATCGTTTTTTCCCATCTTTCGGGTATGAGCTCTTTAATTGTGAGCCTTCGGCCGACACTCGCCCGGGGCGCTGCCTCACATCAGACGCCCTTCGTCCGTTCCAACCGTTCCAGTTCTTTTAACGGTTTTTCGTTCATCGCACACCGACGCGCACAGACCTTTCTTGGGATCTGTCGCAGGGAGGGAGGACGCTGGAGGTCCACTTCGAGGCACCCATCCCTATATACCCGATGGCACCTGTTCAAACGACCGCCCCTTGAGAGAAGGGGCCCTTCCCGTGGCTCGTCCGGGAGGAGGCGCCCGCGTCGGAAGGCGCCGTAAGGTCGGAGACCCTGGAAGTGCACGAGTCACCCGCTTTTACCTCCAGGCCCTCTGTCGTACTTCTCGTGTCCGCTCACGAGACCTCTTTTCGGCTTTATGGAAGTGCACGAGTCACCCGCTTTTGCCTTTTCTGGAAGTGCACGAGTCACCCGCTTTTGCTTCCAGGCCCTCTGTCGTACTTCTCGTGTCCGCTCACGAGACCTCTCTTCGGCCTGGGGGTGCGCCACGTACACCCCCGCGTCCGCATTCGAGTCACCTCTTCGGGCTCATGAGGTAGGGTCGGTGACCCTGGAAGTCAGAGACTTCCAGGCCTTCTGTCGTACACCCTCGCGTCCGCTCACGAGACCTCTCTTCGGCCTGGGGGTGCGCCACGTACACCCTCCCGCGTCCGCTTTCGAGTCACCACTCTGGGCTACGGAGGTAGGGACGTGTGCCCTGGAGGAACCTGACTTCCAGGAGGGAGGGCCGCCCTGTCAGGCCCGCTTTCGAGTCACCCATCTGGGCTAAGGAGGTAGGGACGTGTGCCCTGGAGGAACCAGACTTCCAGGAGGGAGGGCCGCCCTGTCAGGCCCGCTTTCGAGTCACCCATCTGGGCTAAGGAGGTAGGGACGTGTGCCCTGGAGGAACCAGACTTCCAGGAGGGAGGGCCGCCCTGTCAGGCCCGATTTCGAGTCACCCATCTGGGCTAAGGAGGTAGGGACGTGTGCCCTGGAGGAACCAGACTTCCAGGAGGGAGGGCCGCCCTGTCAGGCCCGCTTTCGAGTCACCCATCTGGGCTAAGGAGGTAGGGACGTGTGCCCTGGAGGAACCAGACTTCCAGGAGGGAGGGCCGCCCTGTCAGGCCCGCTTTCGAGTCACCCATCTGGGCTAAGGAGGTAGGGACGTGTGCCCTGGAGGAACCAGACTTCCAGGAGGGAGGGCCGCCCTGTCAGGCCCGATTTCGAGTCACCCATCTGGGCTAAGGAGGTAGGGACGTGTGCCCTGGAGGAACCGGACTTCCAGGAGGGAGGGCCGCCCTGTCAGGCCCGATTTCGAGTCACCCATCTGGGCTAAGGAGGTAGGGACGTGTGCCCTGGAGGAACCGGACTTCCAGGAGGGAGGGCCGCCCTGTCAGGCCCGCCTCGGAGTCACCTCTCTGGGCTAAGGAGGTAGGGACGTGTGCCCTGGAGGAACCAGACTTCCAGGAGGGAGGGCCGCCCTGTCAGGCCCGCCTCGGAGTCACCCATCTGGGCTAAGGAGGTAGGGACGTGTGCCCTGGAGGAACCAGACTTCCAGGAGGGAGGGCCGCCCTGTCAGGCCCGCTTTCGAGTCACCCATCTGGGCTAAGGAGGTAGGGACGTGTGCCCTGGAGGAACCAGACTTCCAGGAGGGAGGGCCGCCCTGTCAGGCCCGATTTCGAGTCACCCATCTGGGCTAAGGAGGTAGGGACGTGTGCCCTGGAGGAACCAGACTTCCAGGAGGGAGGGCCGCCCTGTCAGGCCCGATTTCGAGTCACCCATCTGGGCTAAGGAGGTAGGGACGTGTGCCCTGGAGGAACCAGACTTCCAGGAGGGAGGGCCGCCCTGTCAGGCCCGCTTTCGAGTCACCCATCTGGGCTAAGGAGGTAGGGACGTGTGCCCTGGAGGAACCAGACTTCCAGGAGGGAGGGCCGCCCTGTCAGGCCCGCCTCGGAGTCACCTCTCTGGGCTAAGGAGGTAGGGACGCGTGCCCTGGAGGAACCAGACTTCCAGGAGGGAGGGCCGCCCTGTCAGGCCCGCCTCGGAGTCACCCATCTGGGCTAAGGAGGTAGGGACGTGTGCCCTGGAGGAACCAGACTTCCAGGAGGGAGGGCCGCCCTGTCAGGCCCGCTTTCGAGTCACCCATCTGGGCTAAGGAGGTAGGGACGTGTGCCCTGGAGGAACCAGACTTCCAGGAGGGAGGGCCGCCCTGTCAGGCCCGCCTCGGAGTCACCCATCTGGGCTACGGAGGCAGGGACGCGTGCCCTGGAGGAACCAGACTTCCAGGAGGGAGGGCCGCCCTGTCAGGCCCGCTTTCGAGTCACCCATCTGGGCTACGGAGGTAGGGACGTGTGCCCTGGAGGAACCAGACTTCCAGGAGGGAGGGCCGCCCTGTCAGGCCCGCTTTCGAGTCACCCATCTGGGCTACGGAGGTAGGGACGTGTGCCCTGGAGGAAACGGACTTCCAGGAGGGAGGGCCGCCCTGTCAGGCCCGCCTCGGAGTCACCTCTCTGGGCTAAGGAGGCAGGGACGTGTGCCCTGGAGGAACCAGACTTCCAGGAGGGAGGGCCGCCCTGTCAGGCCCGCTTTCGAGTCACCCGTCTGGGCTACGGAGGTAGGGACGTGTGCCCTGGAGGAACCGGACTTCCAGGAGGGAGGGCCGCCCTGTCAGGCCCGCCTCGGAGTCACCTCTCTGGGCTAAGGAGGCAGAGACGTGTGCCCTGGAGGAACCGGACTTCCAGGAGGGAGGGCCGCCCTGTCAGGCCCGCCTCGGAGTCACCTCTCTGGGCTAAGGAGGCAGGGACGTGTGCCCTGGAGGAACCGGACTTCCAGGAGGGAGGGCCGCCCTGTCAGGCCCGCCTCGGAGTCACCTCTCTGGGCTAAGGAGGCAGAGACGTGTGCCCTGGAGGAACCGGACTTCCAGGAGGGAGGGCCGCCCTGTCAGGCCCGCCTCGGAGTCACCTCTCTGGGCTAAGGAGGCAGGGACGTGTGCCCTGGAGGAACCAGACTTCCAGGAGGGAGGGCCGCCCTGTCAGGCCCGCTTTCGAGTCACCCATCTGGGCTACGGAGGTAGGGACGTGTGCCCTGGAGGAACCGGACTTCCAGGAGGGAGGGCCGCCCTGTCAGGCCCGCCTCGGAGTCACCTCTCTGGGCTAAGGAGGCAGGGACGTGTGCCCTGGAGGAACCGGACTTCCAGGAGGGAGGGCCGCCCTGTCAGGCCCGCCTCGGAGTCACCCATCTGGGCTACGGAGGTAGGGACGCGTGCCCTGGAGGAACCATACTTCCAGGAGGGAGGGCCGCCCTGTCAGGCCCGCCTCGGAGGCCTCCCCTCGGGCAGGGGAGGCAGGGTCGGGGACCCTGGAGGAACCGGACTTCCAGGAGGGAGGGCCGCCCTGTCAGGCCCGCCTCGGAGGCCTCCCCTCGGGCAGGGGAGGCAGGGTCGGGGACCCTGGAGGTGCCGGACCTCCAGGGGGACGGAGGCCGAACCCGTGGCCGGGGAGGGTGAGCCTTGCCGGGCTAGGCTCGCGCGGGTTCGAAGGCCTGGTTCGAGAGGACCCCTTCCCCTATATACCCGATGGCACCTGTTCACACTACTGCCCTTTCGAGAGGGGACCCCGACCGGTCCGCGGCCGGGACGGCGCACCTCGGTCGGCCTCGGCGAGTGGGTCGGGGTGCCTGGAGGTGCGCGAGCGGCCCGCCTGGAAGTGCGCGAGCCACCCGACTCTGGCGGCCGGCGCCCCCGGGCCCGTGCCCGCGGCCGACTCGTCTGACCCGGCATCGTCAAGGTCACCAATACCACGGAGCGTCTACGACGCCCCGTTTCCGAGATATCGGCCAATGAACTGCCGGGCGCCGTATCTCGGCCGGGGAAGGTCCTACGGACTCGGGGCCGGGCTCGTCGGAAAGGTCTCGCCCGGGGCTTTCCGACGAGACCGGCCGCGGGTCCGTGCGACCCCGGGGGCCCGAGATACTTCCGGTCGAAAATTCGAATTTCGTTACCGCGCTGCTCCGGCGCCCCGGGTCCGGGGCCTTCGCCCTTCGGGTGGGTGGCTCCTCCGCGGGGGGCCTTTCGAACGAGCCCACCCGCGCGTCGCTAGCCCTTTCCGGGGCCGAGATACGGCCTACCCCCGCGGGATTTTCCCACGGCCGTTTCTCGGGCGCCTCGGGTCCGGGGCCTTCGCCCTTCGGGTCGGTCGCTATGCCGGAGGGGAGCTTTCGAACGAGCCCTCCCTCGAGTCTCTGGCCCTTTCCCGGGCCGAGATACGGGCGGGTGGTCGCGGAATTTTCGCTCGTCCGGGGCTCCGGCGCCCCTAGCGTCCGCCTCGGAGGTCGCCCGGACGCGCGGCCGGTCTCGTTCGAAAGGTCCGTCCCGGGGCTTTCCGACGAGCCCGGCCTCGGGTCCGTGCGACCCCGCCCGCCGGAGATACGTCCGGTCGAAGCTCGCGGAAATTCCCGCGGCCGTATCTCGGGCGCCTCGGGTCCGGGGCCTTCGCCCTTTGGGTCGGTCGCTCCGCCGGAGGGGGCCTTTCGAACGAGCCTACCCGCGAGCCTCTAGCCCCTTCCCCGGCCGAGATACGGCGGTCTATGCCCGGATTTTCCCACGGCCGTTTCTCGGGCGCCTCGGGTCCGGGGCCTTCGCCCTTCGGGTCGGTCGCTATGCCGGAGGGGAGCTTTCGAACGAGCCTACCCGCGAGCCTCTAGCCCTTTCCCCGGCCGAGATACGGCGGTCCCTCCCCGGATTTTCCCACGGCCGCAGCACGGGCGCCTTTGCTCGGATCGACTCGCCCTTTGGGTCGGTTGCTCTACCGGAGCGGCCCTATCCAACGAGCCAACCCTCGTCTCTCTAACCCTTTCCCCGGCCGAGATACGGCGGTCCCTCCCCGGATTTTCCCACGGCCGCAGCACGGGCGCCTTTGCTCGGATCGACTCGCCCTTTGGGTCGGTTGCTCTACCGGAGCGGCCCTATCCAACGAGCCAACCCTCGTCTCTCTAACCCTAAGCCCGGCCGAGATACGGCGGTCCCTCCCCGGATTTTCCCACGGCCGCAGCACGGGCGCCTTTGCTCGGATCGACTCGCCCTTTGGGTCGGTTGCTCTACCGGAGCGGCCCTATCCAACGAGCCAACCCTCGTCTCTCTAACCCTAAGCCCGGCCGAGATACGGCGGTCCCTCCCCGGATTTTCCCACGGCCGCAGCACGGGCGCCTTTGCTCGGATCGACTCGCCCTTTGGGTCGGTTGCTCTACCGGAGCGGCCCTATCCAACGAGCCAACCCTCGTCTCTCTAACCCTAAGCCCGGCCGAGATACGGCGGTCCCTCCCCGGATTTTCCCACGGCCGCAGCACGGGCGCCTTTGCTCGGATCGACTCGCCCTTTGGGTCGGTTGCCCTACCGGAGCGGCCCTATCCAACGAGCCAACCCTCGTCTCTCTAACCCTAAGCCCGGCCGAGATACGGCGGTCCCTCCGCGGATTTTCCCACGGCCGCAGCACGGGCGCCTTTGCTCGGATCGACTCGCCCTTTGGGTCGGTTGCTCTACCGGAGCGGCCCTATCCAACGAGCCAACCCGCTTCTCTCTAACCCTAAGCCCGGCCGAGATACGGCGGTCCCTCCGCGGATTTTCCCACGGCCGCAGCTCGGGCGCCTTTGCTCGGATCGACTCGCCCTTCGGGTCGGTTGCTCTACCGGAGCGGCCCTATCCAACGAGCCAACCCGCTTCTCTCTAACCCTAAGCCCGGCCGAGATACGGCGGTCCCTCCCCGGATTTTCCAACGGCCGCAGCTCGGGCGCCTTTGCTCGGATCGACTCGCCCTTTGGGTCTGTTGCTCCACCCGAGCGGACCTTTCCAACGAGCCAACCCTCGTCTCTCTAACCCTAAGCCCGGCCGAGATACGGGGTACCACCGCCTGACCTTTAAACGGCCGTAACTCGGGCGCCTTTGCTCGGATCGACTCGCCCTTTGGGTCGGTTGCTCCACCCGAGGGGACCTTTCGAACGAGCCTACCCGCTTCTCCCTAACCCCAAGCCCGGCCGAGATACGGCGGTCCCTCCGCGGATTT
>NW_027394124.1:20000-27500 GCF_030506205.2 Paramisgurnus dabryanus | reverse complement strand
CGAGAGCCACCCGACTCGACTTCCACGGCGGCCCGGAGGCCGGGCCCGTCCCCGTCCGTGCCCGGGGACGGGGCACCTTCGTCGGTCAAACGCGTTGGGTCTTGGACCCTGGAAGTGCACGAGCCACCCAACTCGACTTCCATAGCGGTCGGCGGCCCCGTACCGCCCCAGACAGAGCACCTTCGTCGGTCACGAAGAGAGGGTCTTGGACCCTGGAAGTACACGAGCAACCCAACTCGACTTCCATAGCGGTCGGCGGCCCCGTACCGCCCCAGACAGAGCACCTTCGTCGGTCACGAAGAGAGGGTCTTGGACCCTGGAAGTTCACGAGCAACCCAACTCGACTTCCATAGCGGTCGGCGGCCCTGTCCCGCCCCAGACGATGCACCTTCGTCTGTCACACAGATAGGGTCTTGGACCCTGGAAGCCGTCCCCCTCGACTTCCGTAACGGTCGGCGGCCCTGTCCCGCCGCAGACGGGTCACCACTCCGTCTGTCTGTAGGGTCTTGGACCCTGGAAGCCGCCCCACTCGACTTCCATCGCGGTCGGCGGCCCTGGCCCGCCGCAGACGGGTCGCCACTCCGTCTGTCTGTAGGGTCTTGGACCCTGGAAGCCGCCCCACTCGACTTCCATCGCGGTCGGCGGCCCTGGCCCGCCGCAGACGGGTCGCCACTCCGTCCGTCTATAGGGTCTTGGACCCTGGAAGCCGCCACACTCGACTTCCATCGCGGTCGGCGGCCCTGTCCCGCCGCAGACGGTGTGCCACTCCGTCTGTCACACAGATACATAAGGGTGTCTCGGAACCCCGGACGCCGACCGAGACGAAACGCGTGGGGTCGGTGCGCCCGAGAGGGTAGGGTGCCCCGGGGCCGGCCGCTCGCCCGACCGGCTTCCGGGACTCCTTGACCGCTCGGGAGACCTATCCACGCGCCCGCCCGACCGGCGGCCGGGGGCCCTCGACCGCCACACGCGTACCGACGACCGGGGGGTTTCCGTTTTACGGCCGACGCCGAGATCCTTCGACGGTTCCAACAGGGGTTGTTACGCTTTTGTGTTCGCCCGTGTCTGAGCATATATGGTCGGGTCGAACCTTTGAGGCCGTAGCCTGGAGATCCAGGGCGGATCTTTTTTCTCACAACACGTGTGTCTTTGAGGCCGTAGCCTAGATCCAGAGACTTTAGGATCTTTTTAGCAGTTTTAAGGCCGTAGCCTTGATCCAGGGCGGATCTTTTGAGCAGTTTTAAGGCCGTAGCCTTGATCCAGGGCGGATCTTTTCACAGGTTTTAAGCCGAAGCGCCTTGATCCAGGGACTTTTGGATCTTTTTTTGCCGTTTTTAGGCCGTAGCCTTGATCCAGGGCGGATCGTTTTGCGGCCGTAGCCGAGTTCCATCACCCAAGGTAGCTTTAGTTTTTAGGCATTAGCCTTGATGATCCAGGGCGGATCGTTTTGCGGCCGTAGCCGAGTTCCATCACCCAAGGTAGCTTTAGTTTTTAGGCATTAGCCTTGATGATCCAGGGCGGATCGTTTTTTCCCATCTTTCGGGTATGAGCTCTTTAATTGTGAGCCTTCGGCCGACACTCGCCCGGGGCGCTGCCTCACATCAGACGCCCTTCGTCCGTTCCAACCGTTCCAGTTCTTTTAACGGTTTTTCGTTCATCGCACACCGACGCGCACAGACCTTTCTTGGGATCTGTCGCAGGGAGGGAGGACGCTGGAGGTCCACTTCGAGGCACCCATCCCTATATACCCGATGGCACCTGTTCAAACGACCGCCCCTTGAGAGAAGGGGCCCTTCCCGTGGCTCGTCCGGGAGGAGGCGCCCGCGTCGGAAGGCGCCGTAAGGTCGGAGACCCTGGAAGTGCACGAGTCACCCGCTTTTACCTCCAGGCCCTCTGTCGTACTTCTCGTGTCCGCTCACGAGACCTCTTTTCGGCTTTATGGAAGTGCACGAGTCACCCGCTTTTGCCTTTTCTGGAAGTGCACGAGTCACCCGCTTTTGCTTCCAGGCCCTCTGTCGTACTTCTCGTGTCCGCTCACGAGACCTCTCTTCGGCCTGGGGGTGCGCCACGTACACCCCCGCGTCCGCATTCGAGTCACCTCTTCGGGCTCATGAGGTAGGGTCGGTGACCCTGGAAGTCAGAGACTTCCAGGCCTTCTGTCGTACACCCTCGCGTCCGCTCACGAGACCTCTCTTCGGCCTGGGGGTGCGCCACGTACACCCTCCCGCGTCCGCTTTCGAGTCACCACTCTGGGCTACGGAGGTAGGGACGTGTGCCCTGGAGGAACCTGACTTCCAGGAGGGAGGGCCGCCCTGTCAGGCCCGCTTTCGAGTCACCCATCTGGGCTAAGGAGGTAGGGACGTGTGCCCTGGAGGAACCAGACTTCCAGGAGGGAGGGCCGCCCTGTCAGGCCCGCTTTCGAGTCACCCATCTGGGCTAAGGAGGTAGGGACGTGTGCCCTGGAGGAACCAGACTTCCAGGAGGGAGGGCCGCCCTGTCAGGCCCGATTTCGAGTCACCCATCTGGGCTAAGGAGGTAGGGACGTGTGCCCTGGAGGAACCAGACTTCCAGGAGGGAGGGCCGCCCTGTCAGGCCCGCTTTCGAGTCACCCATCTGGGCTAAGGAGGTAGGGACGTGTGCCCTGGAGGAACCAGACTTCCAGGAGGGAGGGCCGCCCTGTCAGGCCCGCTTTCGAGTCACCCATCTGGGCTAAGGAGGTAGGGACGTGTGCCCTGGAGGAACCAGACTTCCAGGAGGGAGGGCCGCCCTGTCAGGCCCGATTTCGAGTCACCCATCTGGGCTAAGGAGGTAGGGACGTGTGCCCTGGAGGAACCGGACTTCCAGGAGGGAGGGCCGCCCTGTCAGGCCCGATTTCGAGTCACCCATCTGGGCTAAGGAGGTAGGGACGTGTGCCCTGGAGGAACCGGACTTCCAGGAGGGAGGGCCGCCCTGTCAGGCCCGCCTCGGAGTCACCTCTCTGGGCTAAGGAGGTAGGGACGTGTGCCCTGGAGGAACCAGACTTCCAGGAGGGAGGGCCGCCCTGTCAGGCCCGCCTCGGAGTCACCCATCTGGGCTAAGGAGGTAGGGACGTGTGCCCTGGAGGAACCAGACTTCCAGGAGGGAGGGCCGCCCTGTCAGGCCCGCTTTCGAGTCACCCATCTGGGCTAAGGAGGTAGGGACGTGTGCCCTGGAGGAACCAGACTTCCAGGAGGGAGGGCCGCCCTGTCAGGCCCGATTTCGAGTCACCCATCTGGGCTAAGGAGGTAGGGACGTGTGCCCTGGAGGAACCAGACTTCCAGGAGGGAGGGCCGCCCTGTCAGGCCCGATTTCGAGTCACCCATCTGGGCTAAGGAGGTAGGGACGTGTGCCCTGGAGGAACCAGACTTCCAGGAGGGAGGGCCGCCCTGTCAGGCCCGCTTTCGAGTCACCCATCTGGGCTAAGGAGGTAGGGACGTGTGCCCTGGAGGAACCAGACTTCCAGGAGGGAGGGCCGCCCTGTCAGGCCCGCCTCGGAGTCACCTCTCTGGGCTAAGGAGGTAGGGACGCGTGCCCTGGAGGAACCAGACTTCCAGGAGGGAGGGCCGCCCTGTCAGGCCCGCCTCGGAGTCACCCATCTGGGCTAAGGAGGTAGGGACGTGTGCCCTGGAGGAACCAGACTTCCAGGAGGGAGGGCCGCCCTGTCAGGCCCGCTTTCGAGTCACCCATCTGGGCTAAGGAGGTAGGGACGTGTGCCCTGGAGGAACCAGACTTCCAGGAGGGAGGGCCGCCCTGTCAGGCCCGCCTCGGAGTCACCCATCTGGGCTACGGAGGCAGGGACGCGTGCCCTGGAGGAACCAGACTTCCAGGAGGGAGGGCCGCCCTGTCAGGCCCGCTTTCGAGTCACCCATCTGGGCTACGGAGGTAGGGACGTGTGCCCTGGAGGAACCAGACTTCCAGGAGGGAGGGCCGCCCTGTCAGGCCCGCTTTCGAGTCACCCATCTGGGCTACGGAGGTAGGGACGTGTGCCCTGGAGGAAACGGACTTCCAGGAGGGAGGGCCGCCCTGTCAGGCCCGCCTCGGAGTCACCTCTCTGGGCTAAGGAGGCAGGGACGTGTGCCCTGGAGGAACCAGACTTCCAGGAGGGAGGGCCGCCCTGTCAGGCCCGCTTTCGAGTCACCCGTCTGGGCTACGGAGGTAGGGACGTGTGCCCTGGAGGAACCGGACTTCCAGGAGGGAGGGCCGCCCTGTCAGGCCCGCCTCGGAGTCACCTCTCTGGGCTAAGGAGGCAGAGACGTGTGCCCTGGAGGAACCGGACTTCCAGGAGGGAGGGCCGCCCTGTCAGGCCCGCCTCGGAGTCACCTCTCTGGGCTAAGGAGGCAGGGACGTGTGCCCTGGAGGAACCGGACTTCCAGGAGGGAGGGCCGCCCTGTCAGGCCCGCCTCGGAGTCACCTCTCTGGGCTAAGGAGGCAGAGACGTGTGCCCTGGAGGAACCGGACTTCCAGGAGGGAGGGCCGCCCTGTCAGGCCCGCCTCGGAGTCACCTCTCTGGGCTAAGGAGGCAGGGACGTGTGCCCTGGAGGAACCAGACTTCCAGGAGGGAGGGCCGCCCTGTCAGGCCCGCTTTCGAGTCACCCATCTGGGCTACGGAGGTAGGGACGTGTGCCCTGGAGGAACCGGACTTCCAGGAGGGAGGGCCGCCCTGTCAGGCCCGCCTCGGAGTCACCTCTCTGGGCTAAGGAGGCAGGGACGTGTGCCCTGGAGGAACCGGACTTCCAGGAGGGAGGGCCGCCCTGTCAGGCCCGCCTCGGAGTCACCCATCTGGGCTACGGAGGTAGGGACGCGTGCCCTGGAGGAACCATACTTCCAGGAGGGAGGGCCGCCCTGTCAGGCCCGCCTCGGAGGCCTCCCCTCGGGCAGGGGAGGCAGGGTCGGGGACCCTGGAGGAACCGGACTTCCAGGAGGGAGGGCCGCCCTGTCAGGCCCGCCTCGGAGGCCTCCCCTCGGGCAGGGGAGGCAGGGTCGGGGACCCTGGAGGTGCCGGACCTCCAGGGGGACGGAGGCCGAACCCGTGGCCGGGGAGGGTGAGCCTTGCCGGGCTAGGCTCGCGCGGGTTCGAAGGCCTGGTTCGAGAGGACCCCTTCCCCTATATACCCGATGGCACCTGTTCACACTACTGCCCTTTCGAGAGGGGACCCCGACCGGTCCGCGGCCGGGACGGCGCACCTCGGTCGGCCTCGGCGAGTGGGTCGGGGTGCCTGGAGGTGCGCGAGCGGCCCGCCTGGAAGTGCGCGAGCCACCCGACTCTGGCGGCCGGCGCCCCCGGGCCCGTGCCCGCGGCCGACTCGTCTGACCCGGCATCGTCAAGGTCACCAATACCACGGAGCGTCTACGACGCCCCGTTTCCGAGATATCGGCCAATGAACTGCCGGGCGCCGTATCTCGGCCGGGGAAGGTCCTACGGACTCGGGGCCGGGCTCGTCGGAAAGGTCTCGCCCGGGGCTTTCCGACGAGACCGGCCGCGGGTCCGTGCGACCCCGGGGGCCCGAGATACTTCCGGTCGAAAATTCGAATTTCGTTACCGCGCTGCTCCGGCGCCCCGGGTCCGGGGCCTTCGCCCTTCGGGTGGGTGGCTCCTCCGCGGGGGGCCTTTCGAACGAGCCCACCCGCGCGTCGCTAGCCCTTTCCGGGGCCGAGATACGGCCTACCCCCGCGGGATTTTCCCACGGCCGTTTCTCGGGCGCCTCGGGTCCGGGGCCTTCGCCCTTCGGGTCGGTCGCTATGCCGGAGGGGAGCTTTCGAACGAGCCCTCCCTCGAGTCTCTGGCCCTTTCCCGGGCCGAGATACGGGCGGGTGGTCGCGGAATTTTCGCTCGTCCGGGGCTCCGGCGCCCCTAGCGTCCGCCTCGGAGGTCGCCCGGACGCGCGGCCGGTCTCGTTCGAAAGGTCCGTCCCGGGGCTTTCCGACGAGCCCGGCCTCGGGTCCGTGCGACCCCGCCCGCCGGAGATACGTCCGGTCGAAGCTCGCGGAAATTCCCGCGGCCGTATCTCGGGCGCCTCGGGTCCGGGGCCTTCGCCCTTTGGGTCGGTCGCTCCGCCGGAGGGGGCCTTTCGAACGAGCCTACCCGCGAGCCTCTAGCCCCTTCCCCGGCCGAGATACGGCGGTCTATGCCCGGATTTTCCCACGGCCGTTTCTCGGGCGCCTCGGGTCCGGGGCCTTCGCCCTTCGGGTCGGTCGCTATGCCGGAGGGGAGCTTTCGAACGAGCCTACCCGCGAGCCTCTAGCCCTTTCCCCGGCCGAGATACGGCGGTCCCTCCCCGGATTTTCCCACGGCCGCAGCACGGGCGCCTTTGCTCGGATCGACTCGCCCTTTGGGTCGGTTGCTCTACCGGAGCGGCCCTATCCAACGAGCCAACCCTCGTCTCTCTAACCCTTTCCCCGGCCGAGATACGGCGGTCCCTCCCCGGATTTTCCCACGGCCGCAGCACGGGCGCCTTTGCTCGGATCGACTCGCCCTTTGGGTCGGTTGCTCTACCGGAGCGGCCCTATCCAACGAGCCAACCCTCGTCTCTCTAACCCTAAGCCCGGCCGAGATACGGCGGTCCCTCCCCGGATTTTCCCACGGCCGCAGCACGGGCGCCTTTGCTCGGATCGACTCGCCCTTTGGGTCGGTTGCTCTACCGGAGCGGCCCTATCCAACGAGCCAACCCTCGTCTCTCTAACCCTAAGCCCGGCCGAGATACGGCGGTCCCTCCCCGGATTTTCCCACGGCCGCAGCACGGGCGCCTTTGCTCGGATCGACTCGCCCTTTGGGTCGGTTGCTCTACCGGAGCGGCCCTATCCAACGAGCCAACCCTCGTCTCTCTAACCCTAAGCCCGGCCGAGATACGGCGGTCCCTCCCCGGATTTTCCCACGGCCGCAGCACGGGCGCCTTTGCTCGGATCGACTCGCCCTTTGGGTCGGTTGCCCTACCGGAGCGGCCCTATCCAACGAGCCAACCCTCGTCTCTCTAACCCTAAGCCCGGCCGAGATACGGCGGTCCCTCCGCGGATTTTCCCACGGCCGCAGCACGGGCGCCTTTGCTCGGATCGACTCGCCCTTTGGGTCGGTTGCTCTACCGGAGCGGCCCTATCCAACGAGCCAACCCGCTTCTCTCTAACCCTAAGCCCGGCCGAGATACGGCGGTCCCTCCGCGGATTTTCCCACGGCCGCAGCTCGGGCGCCTTTGCTCGGATCGACTCGCCCTTCGGGTCGGTTGCTCTACCGGAGCGGCCCTATCCAACGAGCCAACCCGCTTCTCTCTAACCCTAAGCCCGGCCGAGATACGGCGGTCCCTCCCCGGATTTTCCAACGGCCGCAGCTCGGGCGCCTTTGCTCGGATCGACTCGCCCTTTGGGTCTGTTGCTCCACCCGAGCGGACCTTTCCAACGAGCCAACCCTCGTCTCTCTAACCCTAAGCCCGGCCGAGATACGGGGTACCACCGCCTGACCTTTAAACGGCCGTAACTCGGGCGCCTTTGCTC
>NW_027394124.1:0-10000 GCF_030506205.2 Paramisgurnus dabryanus | reverse complement strand
ACCCTGGAAGCGCACGAGCCACCCGACTCGGCTTCCATAGCGGCTGGCGGCCCTGGCCCGCCCGAGACGAAGCGCCTTCGTCGGTCAGACAGATAGGGTCGAGGACCCTGGAAGTGCGAGAGCCACCCGACTCGACTTCCACGGCGGCCCGGAGGCCGGGCCCGTCCCCGTCCGTGCCCGGGGACGGGGCACCTTCGTCGGTCAAACGCGTTGGGTCTTGGACCCTGGAAGTGCACGAGCCACCCAACTCGACTTCCATAGCGGTCGGCGGCCCCGTACCGCCCCAGACAGAGCACCTTCGTCGGTCACGAAGAGAGGGTCTTGGACCCTGGAAGTACACGAGCAACCCAACTCGACTTCCATAGCGGTCGGCGGCCCCGTACCGCCCCAGACAGAGCACCTTCGTCGGTCACGAAGAGAGGGTCTTGGACCCTGGAAGTTCACGAGCAACCCAACTCGACTTCCATAGCGGTCGGCGGCCCTGTCCCGCCCCAGACGATGCACCTTCGTCTGTCACACAGATAGGGTCTTGGACCCTGGAAGCCGTCCCCCTCGACTTCCGTAACGGTCGGCGGCCCTGTCCCGCCGCAGACGGGTCACCACTCCGTCTGTCTGTAGGGTCTTGGACCCTGGAAGCCGCCCCACTCGACTTCCATCGCGGTCGGCGGCCCTGGCCCGCCGCAGACGGGTCGCCACTCCGTCTGTCTGTAGGGTCTTGGACCCTGGAAGCCGCCCCACTCGACTTCCATCGCGGTCGGCGGCCCTGGCCCGCCGCAGACGGGTCGCCACTCCGTCCGTCTATAGGGTCTTGGACCCTGGAAGCCGCCACACTCGACTTCCATCGCGGTCGGCGGCCCTGTCCCGCCGCAGACGGTGTGCCACTCCGTCTGTCACACAGATACATAAGGGTGTCTCGGAACCCCGGACGCCGACCGAGACGAAACGCGTGGGGTCGGTGCGCCCGAGAGGGTAGGGTGCCCCGGGGCCGGCCGCTCGCCCGACCGGCTTCCGGGACTCCTTGACCGCTCGGGAGACCTATCCACGCGCCCGCCCGACCGGCGGCCGGGGGCCCTCGACCGCCACACGCGTACCGACGACCGGGGGGTTTCCGTTTTACGGCCGACGCCGAGATCCTTCGACGGTTCCAACAGGGGTTGTTACGCTTTTGTGTTCGCCCGTGTCTGAGCATATATGGTCGGGTCGAACCTTTGAGGCCGTAGCCTGGAGATCCAGGGCGGATCTTTTCTCACAACACGTGTGTCTTTGAGGCCGTAGCCTAGATCCAGAGACTTTAGGATCTTTTTAGCAGTTTTAAGGCCGTAGCCTTGATCCAGGGCGGATCTTTTGAGCAGTTTTAAGGCCGTAGCCTTGATCCAGGGCGGATCTTTTCACAGGTTTTAAGCCGAAGCGCCTTGATCCAGGGACTTTTGGATCTTTTTTTGCCGTTTTTAGGCCGTAGCCTTGATCCAGGGCGGATCGTTTTGCGGCCGTAGCCGAGTTCCATCACCCAAGGTAGCTTTAGTTTTTAGGCATTAGCCTTGATGATCCAGGGCGGATCGTTTTGCGGCCGTAGCCGAGTTCCATCACCCAAGGTAGCTTTAGTTTTTAGGCATTAGCCTTGATGATCCAGGGCGGATCGTTTTTTCCCATCTTTCGGGTATGAGCTCTTTAATTGTGAGCCTTCGGCCGACACTCGCCCGGGGCGCTGCCTCACATCAGACGCCCTTCGTCCGTTCCAACCGTTCCAGTTCTTTTAACGGTTTTTCGTTCATCGCACACCGACGCGCACAGACCTTTCTTGGGATCTGTCGCAGGGAGGGAGGACGCTGGAGGTCCACTTCGAGGCACCCATCCCTATATACCCGATGGCACCTGTTCAAACGACCGCCCCTTGAGAGAAGGGGCCCTTCCCGTGGCTCGTCCGGGAGGAGGCGCCCGCGTCGGAAGGCGCCGTAAGGTCGGAGACCCTGGAAGTGCACGAGTCACCCGCTTTTACCTCCAGGCCCTCTGTCGTACTTCTCGTGTCCGCTCACGAGACCTCTTTTCGGCTTTATGGAAGTGCACGAGTCACCCGCTTTTGCCTTTTCTGGAAGTGCACGAGTCACCCGCTTTTGCTTCCAGGCCCTCTGTCGTACTTCTCGTGTCCGCTCACGAGACCTCTCTTCGGCCTGGGGGTGCGCCACGTACACCCCCGCGTCCGCATTCGAGTCACCTCTTCGGGCTCATGAGGTAGGGTCGGTGACCCTGGAAGTCAGAGACTTCCAGGCCTTCTGTCGTACACCCTCGCGTCCGCTCACGAGACCTCTCTTCGGCCTGGGGGTGCGCCACGTACACCCTCCCGCGTCCGCTTTCGAGTCACCACTCTGGGCTACGGAGGTAGGGACGTGTGCCCTGGAGGAACCTGACTTCCAGGAGGGAGGGCCGCCCTGTCAGGCCCGCTTTCGAGTCACCCATCTGGGCTAAGGAGGTAGGGACGTGTGCCCTGGAGGAACCAGACTTCCAGGAGGGAGGGCCGCCCTGTCAGGCCCGCTTTCGAGTCACCCATCTGGGCTAAGGAGGTAGGGACGTGTGCCCTGGAGGAACCAGACTTCCAGGAGGGAGGGCCGCCCTGTCAGGCCCGATTTCGAGTCACCCATCTGGGCTAAGGAGGTAGGGACGTGTGCCCTGGAGGAACCAGACTTCCAGGAGGGAGGGCCGCCCTGTCAGGCCCGCTTTCGAGTCACCCATCTGGGCTAAGGAGGTAGGGACGTGTGCCCTGGAGGAACCAGACTTCCAGGAGGGAGGGCCGCCCTGTCAGGCCCGCTTTCGAGTCACCCATCTGGGCTAAGGAGGTAGGGACGTGTGCCCTGGAGGAACCAGACTTCCAGGAGGGAGGGCCGCCCTGTCAGGCCCGATTTCGAGTCACCCATCTGGGCTAAGGAGGTAGGGACGTGTGCCCTGGAGGAACCGGACTTCCAGGAGGGAGGGCCGCCCTGTCAGGCCCGATTTCGAGTCACCCATCTGGGCTAAGGAGGTAGGGACGTGTGCCCTGGAGGAACCGGACTTCCAGGAGGGAGGGCCGCCCTGTCAGGCCCGCCTCGGAGTCACCTCTCTGGGCTAAGGAGGTAGGGACGTGTGCCCTGGAGGAACCAGACTTCCAGGAGGGAGGGCCGCCCTGTCAGGCCCGCCTCGGAGTCACCCATCTGGGCTAAGGAGGTAGGGACGTGTGCCCTGGAGGAACCAGACTTCCAGGAGGGAGGGCCGCCCTGTCAGGCCCGCTTTCGAGTCACCCATCTGGGCTAAGGAGGTAGGGACGTGTGCCCTGGAGGAACCAGACTTCCAGGAGGGAGGGCCGCCCTGTCAGGCCCGATTTCGAGTCACCCATCTGGGCTAAGGAGGTAGGGACGTGTGCCCTGGAGGAACCAGACTTCCAGGAGGGAGGGCCGCCCTGTCAGGCCCGATTTCGAGTCACCCATCTGGGCTAAGGAGGTAGGGACGTGTGCCCTGGAGGAACCAGACTTCCAGGAGGGAGGGCCGCCCTGTCAGGCCCGCTTTCGAGTCACCCATCTGGGCTAAGGAGGTAGGGACGTGTGCCCTGGAGGAACCAGACTTCCAGGAGGGAGGGCCGCCCTGTCAGGCCCGCCTCGGAGTCACCTCTCTGGGCTAAGGAGGTAGGGACGCGTGCCCTGGAGGAACCAGACTTCCAGGAGGGAGGGCCGCCCTGTCAGGCCCGCCTCGGAGTCACCCATCTGGGCTAAGGAGGTAGGGACGTGTGCCCTGGAGGAACCAGACTTCCAGGAGGGAGGGCCGCCCTGTCAGGCCCGCTTTCGAGTCACCCATCTGGGCTAAGGAGGTAGGGACGTGTGCCCTGGAGGAACCAGACTTCCAGGAGGGAGGGCCGCCCTGTCAGGCCCGCCTCGGAGTCACCCATCTGGGCTACGGAGGCAGGGACGCGTGCCCTGGAGGAACCAGACTTCCAGGAGGGAGGGCCGCCCTGTCAGGCCCGCTTTCGAGTCACCCATCTGGGCTACGGAGGCAGGGACGCGTGCCCTGGAGGAACCAGACTTCCAGGAGGGAGGGCCGCCCTGTCAGGCCCGCTTTCGAGTCACCCATCTGGGCTACGGAGGTAGGGACGTGTGCCCTGGAGGAACCAGACTTCCAGGAGGGAGGGCCGCCCTGTCAGGCCCGCTTTCGAGTCACCCATCTGGGCTACGGAGGTAGGGACGTGTGCCCTGGAGGAAACGGACTTCCAGGAGGGAGGGCCGCCCTGTCAGGCCCGCCTCGGAGTCACCTCTCTGGGCTAAGGAGGCAGGGACGTGTGCCCTGGAGGAACCAGACTTCCAGGAGGGAGGGCCGCCCTGTCAGGCCCGCTTTCGAGTCACCCGTCTGGGCTACGGAGGTAGGGACGTGTGCCCTGGAGGAACCGGACTTCCAGGAGGGAGGGGCCGCCCTGTCAGGCCCGCCTCGGAGTCACCTCTCTGGGCTAAGGAGGCAGAGACGTGTGCCCTGGAGGAACCGGACTTCCAGGAGGGAGGGCCGCCCTGTCAGGCCCGCCTCGGAGTCACCTCTCTGGGCTAAGGAGGCAGGGACGTGTGCCCTGGAGGAACCGGACTTCCAGGAGGGAGGGCCGCCCTGTCAGGCCCGCCTCGGAGTCACCTCTCTGGGCTAAGGAGGCAGAGACGTGTGCCCTGGAGGAACCGGACTTCCAGGAGGGAGGGCCGCCCTGTCAGGCCCGCCTCGGAGTCACCTCTCTGGGCTAAGGAGGCAGGGACGTGTGCCCTGGAGGAACCAGACTTCCAGGAGGGAGGGCCGCCCTGTCAGGCCCGCTTTCGAGTCACCCATCTGGGCTACGGAGGTAGGGACGTGTGCCCTGGAGGAACCGGACTTCCAGGAGGGAGGGCCGCCCTGTCAGGCCCGCCTCGGAGTCACCTCTCTGGGCTAAGGAGGCGAGGGACGTGTGCCCTGGAGGAACCGGACTTCCAGGAGGGAGGGCCGCCCTGTCAGGCCCGCCTCGGAGTCACCCATCTGGGCTACGGAGGTAGGGACGCGTGCCCTGGAGGAACCATACTTCCAGGAGGGAGGGCCGCCCTGTCAGGCCCGCCTCGGAGGCCTCCCCTCGGGCAGGGGAGGCAGGGTCGGGGACCCTGGAGGAACCGGACTTCCAGGAGGGAGGGCCGCCCTGTCAGGCCCGCCTCGGAGGCCTCCCCTCGGGCAGGGGAGGCAGGGTCGGGGACCCTGGAGGTGCCGGACCTCCAGGGGGACGGAGGCCGAACCCGTGGCCGGGGAGGGTGAGCCTTGCCGGGCTAGGCTCGCGCGGGTTCGAAGGCCTGGTTCGAGAGGACCCCTTCCCCTATATACCCGATGGCACCTGTTCACACTACTGCCCTTTCGAGAGGGGACCCCGACCGGTCCGCGGCCGGGACGGCGCACCTCGGTCGGCCTCGGCGAGTGGGTCGGGGTGCCTGGAGGTGCGCGAGCGGCCCGCCTGGAAGTGCGCGAGCCACCCGACTCTGGCGGCCGGCGCCCCCGGGCCCGTGCCCGCGGCCGACTCGTCTGACCCGGCATCGTCAAGGTCACCAATACCACGGAGCGTCTACGACGCCCCGTTTCCGAGATATCGGCCAATGAACTGCCGGGCGCCGTATCTCGGCCGGGGAAGGTCCTACGGACTCGGGGCCGGGCTCGTCGGAAAGGTCTCGCCCGGGGCTTTCCGACGAGACCGGCCGCGGGTCCGTGCGACCCCGGGGGCCCGAGATACTTCCGGTCGAAAATTCGAATTTCGTTACCGCGCTGCTCCGGCGCCCCGGGTCCGGGGCCTTCGCCCTTCGGGTGGGTGGCTCCTCCGCGGGGGGCCTTTCGAACGAGCCCACCCGCGCGTCGCTAGCCCTTTCCGGGGCCGAGATACGGCCTACCCCCGCGGGATTTTCCCACGGCCGTTTCTCGGGCGCCTCGGGTCCGGGGCCTTCGCCCTTCGGGTCGGTCGCTATGCCGGAGGGGAGCTTTCGAACGAGCCCTCCCTCGAGTCTCTGGCCCTTTCCCGGGCCGAGATACGGGCGGGGTGGTCGCGGAATTTTCGCTCGTCCGGGGCTCCGGCGCCCCTAGCGTCCGCCTCGGAGGTCGCCCGGACGCGCGGCCGGTCTCGTTCGAAAGGTCCGTCCCGGGGCTTTCCGACGAGCCCGGCCTCGGGTCCGTGCGACCCCGCCCGCCGGAGATACGTCCGGTCGAAGCTCGCGGAAATTCCCGCGGCCGTATCTCGGGCGCCTCGGGTCCGGGGCCTTCGCCCTTTGGGTCGGTCGCTCCGCCGGAGGGGGCCTTTCGAACGAGCCTACCCGCGAGCCTCTAGCCCCTTCCCCGGCCGAGATACGGCGGTCTATGCCCGGATTTTCCCACGGCCGTTTCTCGGGCGCCTCGGGTCCGGGGCCTTCGCCCTTCGGGTCGGTCGCTATGCCGGAGGGGAGCTTTCGAACGAGCCTACCCGCGAGCCTCTAGCCCTTTCCCCGGCCGAGATACGGCGGTCCCTCCCCGGATTTTCCCACGGCCGCAGCACGGGCGCCTTTGCTCGGATCGACTCGCCCTTTGGGTCGGTTGCTCTACCGGAGCGGCCCTATCCAACGAGCCAACCCTCGTCTCTCTAACCCTTTCCCCGGCCGAGATACGGCGGTCCCTCCCCGGATTTTCCCACGGCCGCAGCACGGGCGCCTTTGCTCGGATCGACTCGCCCTTTGGGTCGGTTGCTCTACCGGAGCGGCCCTATCCAACGAGCCAACCCTCGTCTCTCTAACCCTAAGCCCGGCCGAGATACGGCGGTCCCTCCCCGGATTTTCCCACGGCCGCAGCACGGGCGCCTTTGCTCGGATCGACTCGCCCTTTGGGTCGGTTGCTCTACCGGAGCGGCCCTATCCAACGAGCCAACCCTCGTCTCTCTAACCCTAAGCCCGGCCGAGATACGGCGGTCCCTCCCCGGATTTTCCCACGGCCGCAGCACGGGCGCCTTTGCTCGGATCGACTCGCCCTTTGGGTCGGTTGCTCTACCGGAGCGGCCCTATCCAACGAGCCAACCCTCGTCTCTCTAACCCTAAGCCCGGCCGAGATACGGCGGTCCCTCCCCGGATTTTCCCACGGCCGCAGCACGGGCGCCTTTGCTCGGATCGACTCGCCCTTTGGGTCGGTTGCCCTACCGGAGCGGCCCTATCCAACGAGCCAACCCTCGTCTCTCTAACCCTAAGCCCGGCCGAGATACGGCGGTCCCTCCGCGGATTTTCCCACGGCCGCAGCACGGGCGCCTTTGCTCGGATCGACTCGCCCTTTGGGTCGGTTGCTCTACCGGAGCGGCCCTATCCAACGAGCCAACCCGCTTCTCTCTAACCCTAAGCCCGGCCGAGATACGGCGGTCCCTCCGCGGATTTTCCCACGGCCGCAGCTCGGGCGCCTTTGCTCGGATCGACTCGCCCTTCGGGTCGGTTGCTCTACCGGAGCGGCCCTATCCAACGAGCCAACCCGCTTCTCTCTAACCCTAAGCCCGGCCGAGATACGGCGGTCCCTCCCCGGATTTTCCAACGGCCGCAGCTCGGGCGCCTTTGCTCGGATCGACTCGCCCTTTGGGTCTGTTGCTCCACCCGAGCGGACCTTTCCAACGAGCCAACCCTCGTCTCTCTAACCCTAAGCCCGGCCGAGATACGGGGTACCACCGCCTGACCTTTAAACGGCCGTAACTCGGGCGCCTTTGCTCGGATCGACTCGCCCTTTGGGTCGGTTGCTCCACCCGAGGGGACCTTTCGAACGAGCCTACCCGCTTCTCCCTAACCCCAAGCCCGGCCGAGATACGGCGGTCCCTCCGCGGATTTTCCCACGGCCGCAGCTCGGACGCCTTTGCTCGGATCGACTCGCCCTTTGGGTCGGTTGCTCTACCGGAGCGGCCCTTTCCAACGAGCCAACCCTCGTCTCTCTAACCCTAAGCCCGGCCGAGATACGGGGCACCACCGCCTGACCTTTAAACGCCCGTAGCTCCGGCGCACAAAGTCCCAGGACTTCGCCCTTTGGGTCGGTTGCTCCACCGGAGGGGACCTTTCCAACGAGCCAACCCGCGTCTCTCTAACCCCAAGCCCGGCCGAGATACGGGGCACCACCGCCTGACCTTTAAACGCCCGTAGCTCGGGCGCCTTGGGTCGGATCGACTCGTCCCTTGGGTCGGTTGCTCTACCGGAGCGGACCTATCCAACGAGCCAACCCGCGCCTCTCTAACCCTAAGCCCGGCCGAGATACGGGGTACCACCCCTTGATATTCCCACGGCCGTAGCTCCGGAGCCCTTCGCCGCAGCCCTTCGGGACACCCACCCTCGGACGACCCGCGGAGGGACCTTTCCAACGAGCCAACCCTCGCCTCTCTAACCCTTTCCCCGGCCGAGATACGGGGTACCACCCCTTGATATTCCCACGGCCGTAGCTCCGGAGCCCTTCGCCGCAGCCCTTCGGGACACCCACCCTCGGACGCCCCGCGAATGGACCTTTCCAACGAGCCAACCCTCGCCTCTCTAACCCTTTCCCCGGCCGAGATACGGGGTACCACCCCTTGATATTCCCACGGCCGTAGCTCCGGAGCCCTTCGCCGCAGCCCTTCGGGACACCCACCCTCGGACGCCCCGCGGAGGGACCTTTCCAACGAGCCAACCCTCGCCTCTCTAACCCTTTCCCCGGCCGAGATACGACCCCGAGAACTGTGGCACCTCTACCCGACCACAGTGCACCCGAGGCCGGCCTCGGACCCCCGAGGACGGTGGCACCTCTACCCGACCACAGTGCACCCGAGGCCGGCCCCGGACCCCCGAGGACGGTGGCCCCTCTACCCGACCACCGTGCACCCGAGGCCGGCCTCGGAACCAGCCACGGACACCCTGGAGCCCGTACCCGGCGCACCGTTCGGTCCCGGGCACCCACTCTTAAGCACTCCCCCCCGGCCTAAGCCCCATACTCCCGGCCCCTCTGGAGAACCAAACCGTTGGTCAACCCGAAACGATCTCCAGCAGTTGGTCAACCCGAAAATACCTCCAGCAGTTGGTCAACCCGAAAGTTTCTCCAACAGTTGGTCAACCCCATCGACTTAGGTTTTGGAGCCTTAAAATTTCCAACAGTTGGTCAACCCCATCGACTTAGGTTTTGGAGCCTTAAAATTTCCAGCAGTTGGTCAACCCCATCGACTTAGGTTTTGGAGCCTTAAAATCTCCAACAGTTGGTCAACCCCATCGACTTAGGTTTTGGAGCCTTAAAATTTCCAGCAGTTGGTCAACCCCATCGACTTAGGTTTTGGAGCCTTAAAATCTCCAACAGTTGGTCAACCCCATCGACTTAGGTTTTGGAGCCTTAAAATCTCCAACAGTTGGTCAACCCCATCGACTTAGGTTTTGGAGCCTTAAAATCTCCAACAGTTGGTCAACCCCATCGACTTAGGTTTTGGAGCCTTAAAATTTCCAGCAGTTGGTCAACCCCATCGACTTAGGTTTTGGAGCCTTAAAATCTCAAACAGTTGGTCAACCCCATCGACTTAGGTTTTGGAGCCTTAAAATCTCCAACAGTTGGTCAACCCCATCGACTTAGGTTTTGGAGCCTTAAAATTTCCAGCAGTTGGTCAACCCCATCGACTTAGGTTTTGGAGCCTTAAAATCTCAAACAGTTGGTCAACCCCATCGACTTAGGTTTTGGAGCCTTAAAATCTCCAACAGTTGGTCAACCCCATCGACTTAGGTTTTGGAGCCTTAAAATTTCCAGCAGTTGGTCAACCACCATCGACTTAGGTTCTGGAGCGTTCGCACCTCCAGCAGTTGGTCAACCGCCATCGACTTAGGTTCTGGAGCCTTATAATTTCCAGCAGTTGGTCAACCACCATCGACTTAGGTTCTGGAGCGTTCGCACCTCCAGCAGTTGGTCAACCGCCATCGACTTAGGTTCTGGAGCCTCACGATCTCCATCAGTTGGTCAACCGCCATCGACTTAGGTTCTGGAGCCTTACGTTCTCCAGCAGTTGGTC
>NW_027394123.1:42500-51862 GCF_030506205.2 Paramisgurnus dabryanus | reverse complement strand
GAAAGGTCCCTCCGCGGGGCGTCCGAGGGTGGGTGTCCCGAAGGGCTGCGGCAAAGGGCTCCGGAGCTACGGCCGTGGGAATATCAAGGGGTGGTACTCCGTATCTCGGCCGGGCTTAGGGTTAGAGAGGCGCGGGTTGGCTCGTTGGATAGGTCCGCTCCGGTAGAGCAACCGACCCAAGGGACGAGTCGATCCGACCCAAGGCGCCCGAGCTACGGGCGTTTAAAGGTCAGGCGGTGGTGCCCCGTATCTCGGCCGGGCTTGGGGTTAGAGAGACGCGGGTTGGCTCGTTGGAAAGGTCCCCTCCGGTGGAGCAACCGACCCAAAGGGCGAAGTCCTGGGACTTTGTGCGCCGGAGCTACGGGCGTTTAAAGGTCAGGCGGTGGTGCCCCGTATCTCGGCCGGGCTTAGGGTTAGAGAGACGAGGGTTGGCTCGTTGGAAAGGGCCGCTCCGGTAGAGCAACCGACCCAAAGGGCGAGTCGATCCGAGCAAGGGCGTCCGAGCTGCGGCCGTGGGAAAATCCGCGGAGGGACCGCCGTATCTCGGCCGGGCTTGGGGTTAGGGAGAAGCGGGTAGGCTCGTTCGAAAGGTCCCCTCGGGTGGAGCAACCGACCCAAAGGGCGAGTCGATCCGAGCAAAGGCGCCCGAGTTACGGCCGTTTAAAGGTCAGGCGGTGGTACCCCGTATCTCGGCCGGGCTTAGGGTTAGAGAGACGAGGGTTGGCTCGTTGGAAAGGTCCCCTCCGGTGGAGCAACCGACCCAAAGGGCGAAGTCCTGGGACTTTGTGCGCCGGAGCTACGGGCGTTTAAAGGTCAGGCGGTGGTGCCCCGTATCTCGGCCGGGCTTAGGGTTAGAGAGACGAGGGTTGGCTCGTTGGAAAGGGCCGCTCCGGTAGAGCAACCGACCCAAAGGGCGAGTCGATCCGAGCAAGGGCGTCCGAGCTGCGGCCGTGGGAAAATCCGCGGAGGGACCGCCGTATCTCGGCCGGGCTTGGGGTTAGGGAGAAGCGGGTAGGCTCGTTCGAAAGGTCCCCTCGGGTAGAGCAACCGACCCAAAGGGCGAGTCGATCCGAGCAAATGCGCCCGAGTTACGGCCGTTTAAAGGTCAGGCGGTGGTACCCCGTATCTCGGCCGGGCTTAGGGTTAGAGAGACGAGGGTTGGCTCGTTGGAAAGGTCCCCTCGGGTGGAGCAACCGACCCAAAGGGCGAGTCGATCCGAGCAAATGCGCCCGAGTTACGGCCGTTTAAAGGTCAGGCGGTGGTACCCCGTATCTCGGCCGGGCTTAGGGTTAGAGAGACGAGGGTTGGCTCGTTGGAAAGGTCCCCTCGGGTGGAGCAACCGACCCAAAGGGCGAGTCGATCCGAGCAAAGGCGCCCGAGTTACGGCCGTTTAAAGGTCAGGCGGTGGTACCCCGTATCTCGGCCGGGCTTAGGGTTAGAGAGACGAGGGTTGGCTCGTTGGATAGGGCCGCTCCGGTAGAGCAACCGACCCAAAGGGCGAGTCGATCCGAGCAAAGGCGCCCGAGTTACGGCCGTTTAAAGGTCAGGCGGTGGTACCCCGTATCTCGGCCGGGCTTGGGGTTAGAGAGACGAGGGTTGGCTCGTTGGAAAGGTCCGCTCGGGTAGAGCAACCGACCCAAAGGGCGAGTTCATCCGAGCAAAGGCGCCCGAGCTGCGGCCGTGGGAAAATCCGCGGAGGGACCGCCGTATCTCGGCCGGGCTTAGGGTTAGAGAGACGAGGGTTGGCTCGTTGGATAGGGCCGCTCCGGTAGAGCAACCGACCCAAAGGGCGAGTCGATCCGAGCAAAGGCGCCCGAGCTGCGGCCGTGGGAAAATCCGCGGAGGGACCGCCGTATCTCGGCCGGGCTTAGGGTTAGAGAGAAGCGGGTTGGCTCGTTGGATAGGGCCGCTCCGGTAGAGCAACCGACCCGAAGGGCGAGTCGATCCGAGCAAGGGCGCCCGAGCTGCGGCCGTGGGAAAATCCGGGGAGGGACCGCCGTATCTCGGCCGGGGAAAGGGCTAGAGGCTCGCGGGTAGGCTCGTTCGAAAGGTCCCCTCGCGTGGAGCGACCGACCCAAAGGGCGAGTCGATCCGAGCAAAGGCGCCCGTGCTGCGGCCGTGGGAAAATCCGGGGAGGGACCGCCGTATCTCGGCCGGGGAAAGGGCTAGAGGCTCGCGGGTAGGCTCGTTCGAAAGCCCCCCTCCGGCATAGCGACCGACCCGAAGGGCGAAGGCCCCGGACCCGAGGCGCCCGAGAAACGGCCGTGGGAAAATCCGGGCACAGACCGCCGTATCTCGGCCGGGGAAAGGGCTAGAGGCTCGCGGGTAGGCTCGTTCGAAAGCTCCCCTCCGGCATAGCGACCGACCCGAAGGGCGAAGGCCCCGGACCCGAGGCGCCCGAGAAACGGCCGTGGGAAAATCCGGGGAGGGACCGCCGTATCTCGGCCGGGGAAAGGGCTAGAGGCTCGCGGGTAGGCTCGTTCGAAAGCCCCCCTCCGGCATAGCGACCGACCCGAAGGGCGAAGGCCCCGGACCCGAGGCGCCCGAGAAACGGCCGTGGGAAAATCCGGGCACAGACCGCCGTATCTCGGCCGGGGAAAGGGCTAGAGGCTCGCGGGTAGGCTCGTTCGAAAGCTCCCCTCCGGCATAGCGACCGACCCGAAGGGCGAAGGCCCCGGACCCGAGGCGCCCGAGAAACGGCCGTGGGAAAATCCGGGGAGGGACCAGCCGTATCTCGGCCGGGGAAAGGGCTAGAGGCTCGCGGGTAGGCTCGTTCGAAAGCCCCCCTCCGGCATAGCGACCGACCCGAAGGGCGAAGGCCCCGGACCCGAGGCGCCCGAGAAACGGCCGTGGGAAAATCCGGGCACAGACCGCCGTATCTCGGCCGGGGAAAGGGCTAGAGGCTCGCGGGTAGGCTCGTTCGAAAGCTCCCCTCCGGCATAGCGACCGACCCGAAGGGCGAAGGCCCCGGACCCGAGGCGCCCGAGAAACGGCCGTGGGAAAATCCGGGCACAGACCGCCGTATCTCGGCCGGGGAAGGGGCTAGAGGCTCGCGGGTAGGCTCGTTCGAAAGGCCCCCTCCGGCGGAGCGACCGACCCAAAGGGCGAAGGCCCCGGACCCGAGGCGCCCGAGATACGGCCGCGGGAATTTCCGCGAGCTTCGACCGGACGTATCTCCGGCGGGCGGGGTCGCACGGACCCGAGGCCGGGCTCGTCGGAAAGCCCCGGGACGGACCTTTCGAACGAGACCGGCCGCGCGTCCGGGCGACCTCCGAGGCGGACGCTAGGGGCGCCGGAGCCCCGGACGAGCGAAAATTCCGCGACCACCCGCCCGTATCTCGGCCCGGGAAAGGGCCAGAGACTCGAGGGAGGGCTCGTTCGAAAGCTCCCCTCCGGCATAGCGACCGACCCGAAGGGCGAAGGCCCCGGACCCGAGGCGCCCGAGAAACGGCCGTGGGAAAATCCCGCGGGGGTAGGCCGTATCTCGGCCCCGGAAAGGGCTAGCGACGCGCGGGTGGGCTCGTTCGAAAGGCCCCCCGCGGAGGAGCCACCCACCCGAAGGGCGAAGGCCCCGGACCCGGGGCGCCGGAGCAGCGCGGTAACGAAATTCGAATTTTCGACCGGAAGTATCTCGGGCCCCCGGGGTCGCACGGACCCGCGGCCGGTCTCGTCGGAAAGCCCCGGGCGAGACCTTTCCGACGAGCCCGGCCCCGAGTCCGTAGGACCTTCCCCGGCCGAGATACGGCGCCCGGCAGTTCATTGGCCGATATCTCGGAAACGGGGCGTCGTAGACGCTCCGTGGTATTGGTGACCTTGACGATGCCGGGTCAGACGAGTCGGCCGCGGGCACGGGCCCGGGGGCGCCGGCCGCCAGAGTCGGGTGGCTCGCGCACTTCCAGGCGGGCCGCTCGCGCACCTCCAGGCACCCCGACCCACTCGCCGAGGCCGACCGAGGTGCGCCGTCCCGGCCGCGGACCGGTCGGGGTCCCCTCTCGAAAGGGCAGTAGTGTGAACAGGTGCCATCGGGTATATAGGGGAAGGGGTCCTCTCGAACCAGGCCTTCGAACCCGCGCGAGCCTAGCCCGGCAAGGCTCACCCTCCCCGGCCACGGGTTCGGCCTCCGTCCCCCTGGAGGTCCGGCACCTCCAGGGTCCCCGACCCTGCCTCCCCTGCCCGAGGGGAGGCCTCCGAGGCGGGCCTGACAGGGCGGCCCTCCCTCCTGGAAGTCCGGTTCCTCCAGGGTCCCCGACCCTGCCTCCCCTGCCCGAGGGGAGGCCTCCGAGGCGGGCCTGACAGGGCGGCCCTCCCTCCTGGAAGTCCGGTTCCTCCAGGGCACACGTCCCTACCTCCGTAGCCCAGAGAGGTGACTCCGAGGCGGGCCTGACAGGGCGGCCCTCCCTCCTGGAAGTCTGGTTCCTCCAGGGCACACGTCCCCACCTCCGTAGCCCAGATGGGTGACTCGATAGCGGGCCTGACAGGGCGGCCCTCCCTCCTGGAAGTCCGGTTCCTCCAGGGCACACGTCCCTGCCTCCTTAGCCCAGAGAGGTGACTCCGAGGCGGGCCTGACAGGGCGGCCCTCCCTCCTGGAAGTCTGGTTCCTCCGGGGCACCCGTCCCTACCTCCGTAGCCCAGATGGGTGACTCGAAAGCGGGCCTGACAGGGCGGCCCTCCCTCCTGGAAGTCCGGTTCCTCCAGGGCACACGTCCCTGCCTCCTTAGCCCAGAGAGGTGACTCCGAGGCGGGCCTGACAGGGCGGCCCTCCCTCCTGGAAGTCTGGTTCCTCCGGGGCACACGTCCCTACCTCCGTAGCCCAGATGGGTGACTCGAAAGCGGGCCTGACAGGGCGGCCCTCCCTCCTGGAAGTCCGGTTCCTCCAGGGCACACGTCCCTGCCTCCTTAGCCCAGAGAGGTGACTCCGAGGCGGGCCTGACAGGGCGGCCCTCCCTCCTGGAAGTCTGGTTCCTCCAGGGCACACGTCCCTACCTCCGTAGCCCAGATGGGTGACTCGAAAGCGGGCCTGACAGGGCGGCCCTCCCTCCTGGAAGTCCGGTTCATCCAGGGCACACGTCCCTGCCTCCTTAGCCCAGAGAGGTGACTCCGAGGCGGGCCTGACAGGGCGGCCCTCCCTCCTGGAAGTCTGGTTCCTCCAGGGCACACGTCCCTACCTCCGTAGCCCAGATGGGTGACTCGAAAGCGGGCCTGACAGGGCGGCCCTCCCTCCTGGAAGTCCGGTTCATCCAGGGCACACGTCCCTGCCTCCTTAGCCCAGAGAGGTGACTCCGAGGCGGGCCTGACAGGGCGGCCCTCCCTCCTGGAAGTCTGGTTCCTCCAGGGCACACGTCCCTGCCTCCTTAGCCCAGAGAGGTGACTCCGAGGCGGGCCTGACAGGGCGGCCCTCCCTCCTGGAAGTCTGGTTCCTCCAGGGCACACGTCCCTACCTCCGTAGCCCGGATGGGTGACTCGAAAGCGGGCCTGACAGGGCGGCCCTCCCTCCTGGAAGTCCGGTTCATCCAGGGCACACGTCCCTACCTCCGTAGCCCAGATGGGTGACTCGAAAGCGGGCCTGACAGGGCGGCCCTCCCTCCTGGAAGTCTGGTTCCTCCAGGGCACACGTCCCTGCCTCCTTAGCCCAGAGAGGTGACTCCGAGGCGGGCCTGACAGGGCGGCCCTCCCTCCTGGAAGTCTGGTTCCTCCAGGGCACACGTCCCTGCCTCCTTAGCCCAGAGAGGTGACTCCGAGGCGGGCCTGACAGGGCGGCCCTCCCTCCTGGAAGTCTGGTTCCTCCAGGGCACCCGTCCCCACCTCCGTAGCCCAGATGGGTGACTCGAAAGCGGGCCTGACAGGGCGGCCCTCCCTCCTGGAAGTCTGGTTCCTCCAGGGCACACGTCCCTGCCTCCTTAGCCCAGAGAGGTGACTCCGAGGCGGGCCTGACAGGGCGGCCCTCCCTCCTGGAAGTCTGGTTCCTCCAGGGCACCCGTCCCCACCTCCGTAGCCCAGATGGGTGACTCGAAAGCGGGCCTGACAGGGCGGCCCTCCCTCCTGGAAGTCTGGTTCCTCCAGGGCACACGTCCCTGCCTCCTTAGCCCAGAGAGGTGACTCCGAGGCGGGCCTGACAGGGCGGCCCTCCCTCCTGGAAGTCCGGTTCCTCCGGGGCACACGTCCCTACCTCCGTAGCCCAGATGGGTGACTCGAAAGCGGGCCTGACAGGGCGGCCCTCCCTCCTGGAAGTCTGGTTCCTCCAGGGCACCCGTCCCTACCTCCGTAGCCCAGATGGGTGACTCGAAAGCGGGCCTGACAGGGCGGCCCTCCCTCCTGGAAGTCTGGTTCCTCCAGGGCACCCGTCCCTACCTCCGTAGCCCAGATGGGTGACTCGAAAGCGGGCCTGACAGGGCGGCCCTCCCTCCTGGAAGTCTGGTTCTTCCAGGGCACACGTCCCTACCTCCGTAGCCCAGATGGGTGACTCGAAAGCGGACGCGGGAGGGTGTACGTGGCGCACCCCCAGGCCGAAGAGAGGTCTCGTGAGCGGACGCGAGGGTGTACGACAGAAGGCCTGGAAGTCTCTGACTTCCAGGGTCACCGACCCTACCTCATGAGCCCGAAGAGGTGACTCGAATGCGGACGCGGGGGTGTACGTGGCGCACCCCCAGGCCGAAGAGAGGTCTCGTGAGCGGACACGAGAAGTACGACAGAGGGCCTGGAAGCAAAAGCGGGTGACTCGTGCACTTCCAGAAAAGGCAAAAGCGGGTGACTCGTGCACTTCCATAAAGCCGAAACGAGGTCTCGTGAGCGGACACGAGAAGTACGACAGAGGGCCTGGAGGTAAAAGCGGGTGACTCGTGCACTTCCAGGGTCTCCGACCTTACGGCGCCTTCCGACGCGGGCGCCTCCTCCCGGACGAGCCACGGGAAGGGCCCCTTCTCTCAAGGGGCGGTCGTTTGAACAGGTGCCATCGGGTATATAGGGATGGGTTGCTTCGAAAGTGGACCTCCAGCGTCCTCCCTCCCTGCGGCAGATCCCAAGAAAGGTCTGTGCGCGTCGGTGTGCGATGAACGAAAAACCGTTAAAAGAACTGGAACGGTTGGAACGGACGAAGGGCGTCTGATGTGAGGCAGCGCCCCGGGCGAGTGTCGAAAGACGGGTAACCCATATCCGCATGCCGCCTAGGCGGAAAGATCCGGCCTGGATCATATCAAGGCTAATGCCTAAAAACTAAAGCTACCTTGGGTGATGGAACTCGGCTACGGCCGCAAAACGATCCGCCCTGGATCATCAAGGCTAATGCCTAAAAACTAAAGCTACCTTGGGTGATGGAACTCGGCTACGGCCGCAAAACGATCCGCCCTGGATCAAGGCTACGGCCTAAAAACGGCAAAAAAAGATCCAAAAGTCCCTGGATCAAGGCGCTTCGGCTTAAAACCTGTGAAAAGATCCGCCCTGGATCAAGGCTACGGCCTTAAAGCTGCTCAAAAGATCCGCCCTGGATCAAGGCTACGGCCTTAAAACTGCTAAAAAGATCCTAAAGTCTCTGGATCTAGGCTACGGCCTCAAAGACACACGTGTTGTGAGATAAGATCCGCCCTGGATCTCCAGGCTACGGCCTCAAAGGTTCGACCCGACCATATATGCTCAGACACGGGCGAACACAAAAGCGTAACAACCCATGTTGGAACCGTCGAAGGATCTCGGCGTCGGCCGTAAAACGGAAACCCCCCGGTCGTCGGTACGCGTGTGGCGGTCGAGGGCCCCCGGCCGCCGGTCGGGCGGGCGCGTGGATAGGTCTCCCGAGCGGTCAAGGAGTCCCGGAAGCCGGTCGGGCGAGCGGCCGGCCCCGGGGCACCCTACCCTCTCGGGCGCACCGACCCCACGCGTTTCGTCTCGGTCGGCGTCCGGGGTTCCGAGACACCCTTATGTATCTGTGTGACAGACGGAGTGGCACACCGTCTGCGGCGGGACAGGGCCGCCGACCGCGATGGAAGTCGAGTGAGGCGGCTTCCGGGGTCCAAGACCCTACAGACAGACGGAGTGGCGACCCGTCTGCGGCGGGCCAGGGCCGCCGACCGCGATGGAAGTCGAGTGGGGCGGCTTCCAGGGTCCAAGACCCTACAGACAGACGGAGTGGCGACCCGTCTGCGGCGGGCCAGGGCCGCCGACCGCGATGGAAGTCGAGTGGGGCGGCTTCCAGGGTCCAAGACCCTACAGACAGACGGAGTGGTGACCCGTCTGCGGCGGGACAGGGCCGCCGACCGTTACGGAAGTCGAGGGGGACGGCTTCCAGGGTCCAAGACCCTATCTGTGTGACAGACGAAGGTGCATCGTCTGGGGCGGGACAGGGCCGCCGACCGCTATGGAAGTCGAGTCGGGTGGCTCGTGCACTTCCAGGGTCCAAGACCCTCTCTTCGTGACCGACGAAGGTGCTCTGTCTGGGGCGGTACGGGGCCGCCGACCGCTATGGAAGTCGAGTCGGGTGGCTCGTGCACTTCCAGGGTCCAAGACCAACGCGTTTGACCGACGAAGGTGCCCCGTCCCCGGGCACGGACGGGGACGGGCCCGGCCTCCGGGCCGCCGTGGAAGTCGAGTCGGGTGGCTCTCGCACTTCCAGGGTCCTCGACCCTATCTGTCTGACCGACGAAGGCGCTTCGTCTCGGGCGGGCCAGGGCCGCCAGCCGCTATGGAAGCCGAGTCGGGTGGCTCGTGCGCTTCCAGGGTCCACGACCCTGCCTTCGTGACCGACGAAGGCGCTCTGTCTGGGGCGGTACAGAGCCGGGCCCCGTCCAGCAGGGGACGGTGGCCCGAACAGGTGCCATCGGGTATATAGGGAAGAGCACCTCGCTGACTCTCCAAGGTGATAGGCTACCGGATCCCAGGACCTCTCGAGCCCAGCGAGAGGCCTCTCGAGCGGACACAAATGCCTCGAAAAAGTCCCTCTGCACTGAGGTAGTGACGATTCTTATTACGAATGGTAAATCATCCAAGGAAGGGACGAACCCGGCTGGCCTCGGCCGTTAAACGAGCCGGCTTCGTTCGGCCGCTAAACGAACCGGCGTCGTTCGGCCGCAAAACGAACCGGCGTCGGCCGCTAAACGAAACCCCGGGCGGGACAGGGCCGCCCACGTCTCAGCCTTAATGACCCGTTACGGGGTGACGCCCGGATACGCTTTGTGTGTCATGGCCCTGAGATTCTGGAAATCGAACTGCGCCTGGGGCAGGCCTCCGCCCGGCCGACGTTAGCGCGTCGGCCGCCATGGGCGGTCGGTTCCTCCCCGACCCGGCGCTCTCGCCTCCAGGGGGGCTCTCCGGAGCCCGCCCGACCCTTTCCGCGGGAGACTCAGACGGTCCGTCAGACGCGAAGGTCCGCCACCGGC
>NW_027394123.1:25000-32500 GCF_030506205.2 Paramisgurnus dabryanus | reverse complement strand
ACGAGGGTTGGCTCGTTGGATAGGGCCGCTCCGGTAGAGCAACCGACCCAAAGGGCGAGTCGATCCGAGCAAAGGCGCCCGAGCTGCGGCCGTGGGAAAATCCGCGGAGGGACCGCCGTATCTCGGCCGGGCTTAGGGTTAGAGAGAAGCGGGTTGGCTCGTTGGATAGGGCCGCTCCGGTAGAGCAACCGACCCGAAGGGCGAGTCGATCCGAGCAAGGGCGCCCGAGCTGCGGCCGTGGGAAAATCCGGGGAGGGACCGCCGTATCTCGGCCGGGGAAAGGGCTAGAGGCTCGCGGGTAGGCTCGTTCGAAAGGTCCCCTCGCGTGGAGCGACCGACCCAAAGGGCGAGTCGATCCGAGCAAAGGCGCCCGTGCTGCGGCCGTGGGAAAATCCGGGGAGGGACCGCCGTATCTCGGCCGGGGAAAGGGCTAGAGGCTCGCGGGTAGGCTCGTTCGAAAGCCCCCCTCCGGCATAGCGACCGACCCGAAGGGCGAAGGCCCCGGACCCGAGGCGCCCGAGAAACGGCCGTGGGAAAATCCGGGCACAGACCGCCGTATCTCGGCCGGGGAAAGGGCTAGAGGCTCGCGGGTAGGCTCGTTCGAAAGCTCCCCTCCGGCATAGCGACCGACCCGAAGGGCGAAGGCCCCGGACCCGAGGCGCCCGAGAAACGGCCGTGGGAAAATCCGGGGAGGGACCGCCGTATCTCGGCCGGGGAAAGGGCTAGAGGCTCGCGGGTAGGCTCGTTCGAAAGCCCCCCTCCGGCATAGCGACCGACCCGAAGGGCGAAGGCCCCGGACCCGAGGCGCCCGAGAAACGGCCGTGGGAAAATCCGGGCACAGACCGCCGTATCTCGGCCGGGGAAAGGGCTAGAGGCTCGCGGGTAGGCTCGTTCGAAAGCTCCCCTCCGGCATAGCGACCGACCCGAAGGGCGAAGGCCCCGGACCCGAGGCGCCCGAGAAACGGCCGTGGGAAAATCCGGGGAGGGACCGCCGTATCTCGGCCGGGGAAAGGGCTAGAGGCTCGCGGGTAGGCTCGTTCGAAAGCCCCCCTCCGGCATAGCGACCGACCCGAAGGGCGAAGGCCCCGGACCCGAGGCGCCCGAGAAACGGCCGTGGGAAAATCCGGGCACAGACCGCCGTATCTCGGCCGGGGAAAGGGCTAGAGGCTCGCGGGTAGGCTCGTTCGAAAGCTCCCCTCCGGCATAGCGACCGACCCGAAGGGCGAAGGCCCCGGACCCGAGGCGCCCGAGAAACGGCCGTGGGAAAATCCGGGCACAGACCGCCGTATCTCGGCCGGGGAAGGGGCTAGAGGCTCGCGGGTAGGCTCGTTCGAAAGGCCCCCTCCGGCGGAGCGACCGACCCAAAGGGCGAAGGCCCCGGACCCGAGGCGCCCGAGATACGGCCGCGGGAATTTCCGCGAGCTTCGACCGGACGTATCTCCGGCGGGCGGGGTCGCACGGACCCGAGGCCGGGCTCGTCGGAAAGCCCCGGGACGGACCTTTCGAACGAGACCGGCCGCGCGTCCGGGCGACCTCCGAGGCGGACGCTAGGGGCGCCGGAGCCCCGGACGAGCGAAAATTCCGCGACCACCCGCCCGTATCTCGGCCCGGGAAAGGGCCAGAGACTCGAGGGAGGGCTCGTTCGAAAGCTCCCCTCCGGCATAGCGACCGACCCGAAGGGCGAAGGCCCCGGACCCGAGGCGCCCGAGAAACGGCCGTGGGAAAATCCCGCGGGGGTAGGCCGTATCTCGGCCCCGGAAAGGGCTAGCGACGCGCGGGTGGGCTCGTTCGAAAGGCCCCCCGCGGAGGAGCCACCCACCCGAAGGGCGAAGGCCCCGGACCCGGGGCGCCGGAGCAGCGCGGTAACGAAATTCGAATTTTCGACCGGAAGTATCTCGGGCCCCCGGGGTCGCACGGACCCGCGGCCGGTCTCGTCGGAAAGCCCCGGGCGAGACCTTTCCGACGAGCCCGGCCCCGAGTCCGTAGGACCTTCCCCGGCCGAGATACGGCGCCCGGCAGTTCATTGGCCGATATCTCGGAAACGGGGCGTCGTAGACGCTCCGTGGTATTGGTGACCTTGACGATGCCGGGTCAGACGAGTCGGCCGCGGGCACGGGCCCGGGGGCGCCGGCCGCCAGAGTCGGGTGGCTCGCGCACTTCCAGGCGGGCCGCTCGCGCACCTCCAGGCACCCCGACCCACTCGCCGAGGCCGACCGAGGTGCGCCGTCCCGGCCGCGGACCGGTCGGGGTCCCCTCTCGAAAGGGCAGTAGTGTGAACAGGTGCCATCGGGTATATAGGGGAAGGGGTCCTCTCGAACCAGGCCTTCGAACCCGCGCGAGCCTAGCCCGGCAAGGCTCACCCTCCCCGGCCACGGGTTCGGCCTCCGTCCCCCTGGAGGTCCGGCACCTCCAGGGTCCCCGACCCTGCCTCCCCTGCCCGAGGGGAGGCCTCCGAGGCGGGCCTGACAGGGCGGCCCTCCCTCCTGGAAGTCCGGTTCCTCCAGGGTCCCCGACCCTGCCTCCCCTGCCCGAGGGGAGGCCTCCGAGGCGGGCCTGACAGGGCGGCCCTCCCTCCTGGAAGTCCGGTTCCTCCAGGGCACACGTCCCTACCTCCGTAGCCCAGAGAGGTGACTCCGAGGCGGGCCTGACAGGGCGGCCCTCCCTCCTGGAAGTCTGGTTCCTCCAGGGCACACGTCCCCACCTCCGTAGCCCAGATGGGTGACTCGATAGCGGGCCTGACAGGGCGGCCCTCCCTCCTGGAAGTCCGGTTCCTCCAGGGCACACGTCCCTGCCTCCTTAGCCCAGAGAGGTGACTCCGAGGCGGGCCTGACAGGGCGGCCCTCCCTCCTGGAAGTCTGGTTCCTCCGGGGCACCCGTCCCTACCTCCGTAGCCCAGATGGGTGACTCGAAAGCGGGCCTGACAGGGCGGCCCTCCCTCCTGGAAGTCCGGTTCCTCCAGGGCACACGTCCCTGCCTCCTTAGCCCAGAGAGGTGACTCCGAGGCGGGCCTGACAGGGCGGCCCTCCCTCCTGGAAGTCTGGTTCCTCCGGGGCACACGTCCCTACCTCCGTAGCCCAGATGGGTGACTCGAAAGCGGGCCTGACAGGGCGGCCCTCCCTCCTGGAAGTCCGGTTCCTCCAGGGCACACGTCCCTGCCTCCTTAGCCCAGAGAGGTGACTCCGAGGCGGGCCTGACAGGGCGGCCCTCCCTCCTGGAAGTCTGGTTCCTCCAGGGCACACGTCCCTACCTCCGTAGCCCAGATGGGTGACTCGAAAGCGGGCCTGACAGGGCGGCCCTCCCTCCTGGAAGTCCGGTTCATCCAGGGCACACGTCCCTGCCTCCTTAGCCCAGAGAGGTGACTCCGAGGCGGGCCTGACAGGGCGGCCCTCCCTCCTGGAAGTCTGGTTCCTCCAGGGCACACGTCCCTACCTCCGTAGCCCAGATGGGTGACTCGAAAGCGGGCCTGACAGGGCGGCCCTCCCTCCTGGAAGTCCGGTTCATCCAGGGCACACGTCCCTGCCTCCTTAGCCCAGAGAGGTGACTCCGAGGCGGGCCTGACAGGGCGGCCCTCCCTCCTGGAAGTCTGGTTCCTCCAGGGCACACGTCCCTGCCTCCTTAGCCCAGAGAGGTGACTCCGAGGCGGGCCTGACAGGGCGGCCCTCCCTCCTGGAAGTCTGGTTCCTCCAGGGCACACGTCCCTACCTCCGTAGCCCGGATGGGTGACTCGAAAGCGGGCCTGACAGGGCGGCCCTCCCTCCTGGAAGTCCGGTTCATCCAGGGCACACGTCCCTACCTCCGTAGCCCAGATGGGTGACTCGAAAGCGGGCCTGACAGGGCGGCCCTCCCTCCTGGAAGTCTGGTTCCTCCAGGGCACACGTCCCTGCCTCCTTAGCCCAGAGAGGTGACTCCGAGGCGGGCCTGACAGGGCGGCCCTCCCTCCTGGAAGTCTGGTTCCTCCAGGGCACACGTCCCTGCCTCCTTAGCCCAGAGAGGTGACTCCGAGGCGGGCCTGACAGGGCGGCCCTCCCTCCTGGAAGTCTGGTTCCTCCAGGGCACCCGTCCCCACCTCCGTAGCCCAGATGGGTGACTCGAAAGCGGGCCTGACAGGGCGGCCCTCCCTCCTGGAAGTCTGGTTCCTCCAGGGCACACGTCCCTGCCTCCTTAGCCCAGAGAGGTGACTCCGAGGCGGGCCTGACAGGGCGGCCCTCCCTCCTGGAAGTCTGGTTCCTCCAGGGCACCCGTCCCCACCTCCGTAGCCCAGATGGGTGACTCGAAAGCGGGCCTGACAGGGCGGCCCTCCCTCCTGGAAGTCTGGTTCCTCCAGGGCACACGTCCCTGCCTCCTTAGCCCAGAGAGGTGACTCCGAGGCGGGCCTGACAGGGCGGCCCTCCCTCCTGGAAGTCCGGTTCCTCCGGGGCACACGTCCCTACCTCCGTAGCCCAGATGGGTGACTCGAAAGCGGGCCTGACAGGGCGGCCCTCCCTCCTGGAAGTCTGGTTCCTCCAGGGCACCCGTCCCTACCTCCGTAGCCCAGATGGGTGACTCGAAAGCGGGCCTGACAGGGCGGCCCTCCCTCCTGGAAGTCTGGTTCCTCCAGGGCACCCGTCCCTACCTCCGTAGCCCAGATGGGTGACTCGAAAGCGGGCCTGACAGGGCGGCCCTCCCTCCTGGAAGTCTGGTTCTTCCAGGGCACACGTCCCTACCTCCGTAGCCCAGATGGGTGACTCGAAAGCGGACGCGGGAGGGTGTACGTGGCGCACCCCCAGGCCGAAGAGAGGTCTCGTGAGCGGACGCGAGGGTGTACGACAGAAGGCCTGGAAGTCTCTGACTTCCAGGGTCACCGACCCTACCTCATGAGCCCGAAGAGGTGACTCGAATGCGGACGCGGGGGTGTACGTGGCGCACCCCCAGGCCGAAGAGAGGTCTCGTGAGCGGACACGAGAAGTACGACAGAGGGCCTGGAAGCAAAAGCGGGTGACTCGTGCACTTCCAGAAAAGGCAAAAGCGGGTGACTCGTGCACTTCCATAAAGCCGAAACGAGGTCTCGTGAGCGGACACGAGAAGTACGACAGAGGGCCTGGAGGTAAAAGCGGGTGACTCGTGCACTTCCAGGGTCTCCGACCTTACGGCGCCTTCCGACGCGGGCGCCTCCTCCCGGACGAGCCACGGGAAGGGCCCCTTCTCTCAAGGGGCGGTCGTTTGAACAGGTGCCATCGGGTATATAGGGATGGGTTGCTTCGAAAGTGGACCTCCAGCGTCCTCCCTCCCTGCGGCAGATCCCAAGAAAGGTCTGTGCGCGTCGGTGTGCGATGAACGAAAAACCGTTAAAAGAACTGGAACGGTTGGAACGGACGAAGGGCGTCTGATGTGAGGCAGCGCCCCGGGCGAGTGTCGAAAGACGGGTAACCCATATCCGCATGCCGCCTAGGCGGAAAGATCCGGCCTGGATCATATCAAGGCTAATGCCTAAAAACTAAAGCTACCTTGGGTGATGGAACTCGGCTACGGCCGCAAAACGATCCGCCCTGGATCATCAAGGCTAATGCCTAAAAACTAAAGCTACCTTGGGTGATGGAACTCGGCTACGGCCGCAAAACGATCCGCCCTGGATCAAGGCTACGGCCTAAAAACGGCAAAAAAAGATCCAAAAGTCCCTGGATCAAGGCGCTTCGGCTTAAAACCTGTGAAAAGATCCGCCCTGGATCAAGGCTACGGCCTTAAAGCTGCTCAAAAGATCCGCCCTGGATCAAGGCTACGGCCTTAAAACTGCTAAAAAGATCCTAAAGTCTCTGGATCTAGGCTACGGCCTCAAAGACACACGTGTTGTGAGATAAGATCCGCCCTGGATCTCCAGGCTACGGCCTCAAAGGTTCGACCCGACCATATATGCTCAGACACGGGCGAACACAAAAGCGTAACAACCCATGTTGGAACCGTCGAAGGATCTCGGCGTCGGCCGTAAAACGGAAACCCCCCGGTCGTCGGTACGCGTGTGGCGGTCGAGGGCCCCCGGCCGCCGGTCGGGACGCGGCGCGTGGATAGGTCTCCCGAGCGGTCAAGGAGTCCCGGAAGCCGGTCGGGCGAGCGGCCGGCCCCGGGGCACCCTACCCTCTCGGGCGCACCGACCCCACGCGTTTCGTCTCGGTCGGCGTCCGGGGTTCCGAGACACCCTTATGTATCTGTGTGACAGACGGAGTGGCACACCGTCTGCGGCGGGACAGGGCCGCCGACCGCGATGGAAGTCGAGTGAGGCGGCTTCCGGGGTCCAAGACCCTACAGACAGACGGAGTGGCGACCCGTCTGCGGCGGGCCAGGGCCGCCGACCGCGATGGAAGTCGAGTGGGGCGGCTTCCAGGGTCCAAGACCCTACAGACAGACGGAGTGGCGACCCGTCTGCGGCGGGCCAGGGCCGCCGACCGCGATGGAAGTCGAGTGGGGCGGCTTCCAGGGTCCAAGACCCTACAGACAGACGGAGTGGTGACCCGTCTGCGGCGGGACAGGGCCGCCGACCGTTACGGAAGTCGAGGGGGACGGCTTCCAGGGTCCAAGACCCTATCTGTGTGACAGACGAAGGTGCATCGTCTGGGGCGGGACAGGGCCGCCGACCGCTATGGAAGTCGAGTCGGGTGGCTCGTGCACTTCCAGGGTCCAAGACCCTCTCTTCGTGACCGACGAAGGTGCTCTGTCTGGGGCGGTACGGGGCCGCCGACCGCTATGGAAGTCGAGTCGGGTGGCTCGTGCACTTCCAGGGTCCAAGACCAACGCGTTTGACCGACGAAGGTGCCCCGTCCCCGGGCACGGACGGGGACGGGCCCGGCCTCCGGGCCGCCGTGGAAGTCGAGTCGGGTGGCTCTCGCACTTCCAGGGTCCTCGACCCTATCTGTCTGACCGACGAAGGCGCTTCGTCTCGGGCGGGCCAGGGCCGCCAGCCGCTATGGAAGCCGAGTCGGGTGGCTCGTGCGCTTCCAGGGTCCACGACCCTGCCTTCGTGACCGACGAAGGCGCTCTGTCTGGGGCGGTACAGAGCCGGGCCCCGTCCAGCAGGGGACGGTGGCCCGAACAGGTGCCATCGGGTATATAGGGAAGAGCACCTCGCTGACTCTCCAAGGTGATAGGCTACCGGATCCCAGGACCTCTCGAGCCCAGCGAGAGGCCTCTCGAGCGGACACAAATGCCTCGAAAAAGTCCCTCTGCACTGAGGTAGTGACGATTCTTATTACGAATGGTAAATCATCCAAGGAAGGGACGAACCCGGCTGGCCTCGGCCGTTAAACGAGCCGGCTTCGTTCGGCCGCTAAACGAACCGGCGTCGTTCGGCCGCAAAACGAACCGGCGTCGGCCGCTAAACGAAACCCCGGGCGGGACAGGGCCGCCCACGTCTCAGCCTTAATGACCCGTTACGGGGTGACGCCCGGATACGCTTTGTGTGTCATGGCCCTGAGATTCTGGAAATCGAACTGCGCCTGGGGCAGGCCTCCGCCCGGCCGACGTTAGCGCGTC
>NW_027394123.1:7500-15000 GCF_030506205.2 Paramisgurnus dabryanus | reverse complement strand
GAAAGGTCCGCTCGGGTAGAGCAACCGACCCAAAGGGCGAGTTCATCCGAGCAAAGGCGCCCGAGCTGCGGCCGTGGGAAAATCCGCGGAGGGACCGCCGTATCTCGGCCGGGCTTAGGGTTAGAGAGACGAGGGTTGGCTCGTTGGATAGGGCCGCTCCGGTAGAGCAACCGACCCAAAGGGCGAGTCGATCCGAGCAAAGGCGCCCGAGCTGCGGCCGTGGGAAAATCCGCGGAGGGACCGCCGTATCTCGGCCGGGCTTAGGGTTAGAGAGAAGCGGGTTGGCTCGTTGGATAGGGCCGCTCCGGTAGAGCAACCGACCCGAAGGGCGAGTCGATCCGAGCAAGGGCGCCCGAGCTGCGGCCGTGGGAAAATCCGGGGAGGGACCGCCGTATCTCGGCCGGGGAAAGGGCTAGAGGCTCGCGGGTAGGCTCGTTCGAAAGGTCCCCTCGCGTGGAGCGACCGACCCAAAGGGCGAGTCGATCCGAGCAAAGGCGCCCGTGCTGCGGCCGTGGGAAAATCCGGGGAGGGACCGCCGTATCTCGGCCGGGGAAAGGGCTAGAGGCTCGCGGGTAGGCTCGTTCGAAAGCCCCCCTCCGGCATAGCGACCGACCCGAAGGGCGAAGGCCCCGGACCCGAGGCGCCCGAGAAACGGCCGTGGGAAAATCCGGGCACAGACCGCCGTATCTCGGCCGGGGAAAGGGCTAGAGGCTCGCGGGTAGGCTCGTTCGAAAGCTCCCCTCCGGCATAGCGACCGACCCGAAGGGCGAAGGCCCCGGACCCGAGGCGCCCGAGAAACGGCCGTGGGAAAATCCGGGGAGGGACCGCCGTATCTCGGCCGGGGAAAGGGCTAGAGGCTCGCGGGTAGGCTCGTTCGAAAGCCCCCCTCCGGCATAGCGACCGACCCGAAGGGCGAAGGCCCCGGACCCGAGGCGCCCGAGAAACGGCCGTGGGAAAATCCGGGCACAGACCGCCGTATCTCGGCCGGGGAAAGGGCTAGAGGCTCGCGGGTAGGCTCGTTCGAAAGCTCCCCTCCGGCATAGCGACCGACCCGAAGGGCGAAGGCCCCGGACCCGAGGCGCCCGAGAAACGGCCGTGGGAAAATCCGGGGAGGGACCGCCGTATCTCGGCCGGGGAAAGGGCTAGAGGCTCGCGGGTAGGCTCGTTCGAAAGCCCCCCTCCGGCATAGCGACCGACCCGAAGGGCGAAGGCCCCGGACCCGAGGCGCCCGAGAAACGGCCGTGGGAAAATCCGGGCACAGACCGCCGTATCTCGGCCGGGGAAAGGGCTAGAGGCTCGCGGGTAGGCTCGTTCGAAAGCTCCCCTCCGGCATAGCGACCGACCCGAAGGGCGAAGGCCCCGGACCCGAGGCGCCCGAGAAACGGCCGTGGGAAAATCCGGGCACAGACCGCCGTATCTCGGCCGGGGAAGGGGCTAGAGGCTCGCGGGTAGGCTCGTTCGAAAGGCCCCCTCCGGCGGAGCGACCGACCCAAAGGGCGAAGGCCCCGGACCCGAGGCGCCCGAGATACGGCCGCGGGAATTTCCGCGAGCTTCGACCGGACGTATCTCCGGCGGGCGGGGTCGCACGGACCCGAGGCCGGGCTCGTCGGAAAGCCCCGGGACGGACCTTTCGAACGAGACCGGCCGCGCGTCCGGGCGACCTCCGAGGCGGACGCTAGGGGCGCCGGAGCCCCGGACGAGCGAAAATTCCGCGACCACCCGCCCGTATCTCGGCCCGGGAAAGGGCCAGAGACTCGAGGGAGGGCTCGTTCGAAAGCTCCCCTCCGGCATAGCGACCGACCCGAAGGGCGAAGGCCCCGGACCCGAGGCGCCCGAGAAACGGCCGTGGGAAAATCCCGCGGGGGTAGGCCGTATCTCGGCCCCGGAAAGGGCTAGCGACGCGCGGGTGGGCTCGTTCGAAAGGCCCCCCGCGGAGGAGCCACCCACCCGAAGGGCGAAGGCCCCGGACCCGGGGCGCCGGAGCAGCGCGGTAACGAAATTCGAATTTTCGACCGGAAGTATCTCGGGCCCCCGGGGTCGCACGGACCCGCGGCCGGTCTCGTCGGAAAGCCCCGGGCGAGACCTTTCCGACGAGCCCGGCCCCGAGTCCGTAGGACCTTCCCCGGCCGAGATACGGCGCCCGGCAGTTCATTGGCCGATATCTCGGAAACGGGGCGTCGTAGACGCTCCGTGGTATTGGTGACCTTGACGATGCCGGGTCAGACGAGTCGGCCGCGGGCACGGGCCCGGGGGCGCCGGCCGCCAGAGTCGGGTGGCTCGCGCACTTCCAGGCGGGCCGCTCGCGCACCTCCAGGCACCCCGACCCACTCGCCGAGGCCGACCGAGGTGCGCCGTCCCGGCCGCGGACCGGTCGGGGTCCCCTCTCGAAAGGGCAGTAGTGTGAACAGGTGCCATCGGGTATATAGGGGAAGGGGTCCTCTCGAACCAGGCCTTCGAACCCGCGCGAGCCTAGCCCGGCAAGGCTCACCCTCCCCGGCCACGGGTTCGGCCTCCGTCCCCCTGGAGGTCCGGCACCTCCAGGGTCCCCGACCCTGCCTCCCCTGCCCGAGGGGAGGCCTCCGAGGCGGGCCTGACAGGGCGGCCCTCCCTCCTGGAAGTCCGGTTCCTCCAGGGTCCCCGACCCTGCCTCCCCTGCCCGAGGGGAGGCCTCCGAGGCGGGCCTGACAGGGCGGCCCTCCCTCCTGGAAGTCCGGTTCCTCCAGGGCACACGTCCCTACCTCCGTAGCCCAGAGAGGTGACTCCGAGGCGGGCCTGACAGGGCGGCCCTCCCTCCTGGAAGTCTGGTTCCTCCAGGGCACACGTCCCCACCTCCGTAGCCCAGATGGGTGACTCGATAGCGGGCCTGACAGGGCGGCCCTCCCTCCTGGAAGTCCGGTTCCTCCAGGGCACACGTCCCTGCCTCCTTAGCCCAGAGAGGTGACTCCGAGGCGGGCCTGACAGGGCGGCCCTCCCTCCTGGAAGTCTGGTTCCTCCGGGGCACCCGTCCCTACCTCCGTAGCCCAGATGGGTGACTCGAAAGCGGGCCTGACAGGGCGGCCCTCCCTCCTGGAAGTCCGGTTCCTCCAGGGCACACGTCCCTGCCTCCTTAGCCCAGAGAGGTGACTCCGAGGCGGGCCTGACAGGGCGGCCCTCCCTCCTGGAAGTCTGGTTCCTCCGGGGCACACGTCCCTACCTCCGTAGCCCAGATGGGTGACTCGAAAGCGGGCCTGACAGGGCGGCCCTCCCTCCTGGAAGTCCGGTTCCTCCAGGGCACACGTCCCTGCCTCCTTAGCCCAGAGAGGTGACTCCGAGGCGGGCCTGACAGGGCGGCCCTCCCTCCTGGAAGTCTGGTTCCTCCAGGGCACACGTCCCTACCTCCGTAGCCCAGATGGGTGACTCGAAAGCGGGCCTGACAGGGCGGCCCTCCCTCCTGGAAGTCCGGTTCATCCAGGGCACACGTCCCTGCCTCCTTAGCCCAGAGAGGTGACTCCGAGGCGGGCCTGACAGGGCGGCCCTCCCTCCTGGAAGTCTGGTTCCTCCAGGGCACACGTCCCTACCTCCGTAGCCCAGATGGGTGACTCGAAAGCGGGCCTGACAGGGCGGCCCTCCCTCCTGGAAGTCCGGTTCATCCAGGGCACACGTCCCTGCCTCCTTAGCCCAGAGAGGTGACTCCGAGGCGGGCCTGACAGGGCGGCCCTCCCTCCTGGAAGTCTGGTTCCTCCAGGGCACACGTCCCTGCCTCCTTAGCCCAGAGAGGTGACTCCGAGGCGGGCCTGACAGGGCGGCCCTCCCTCCTGGAAGTCTGGTTCCTCCAGGGCACACGTCCCTACCTCCGTAGCCCGGATGGGTGACTCGAAAGCGGGCCTGACAGGGCGGCCCTCCCTCCTGGAAGTCCGGTTCATCCAGGGCACACGTCCCTACCTCCGTAGCCCAGATGGGTGACTCGAAAGCGGGCCTGACAGGGCGGCCCTCCCTCCTGGAAGTCTGGTTCCTCCAGGGCACACGTCCCTGCCTCCTTAGCCCAGAGAGGTGACTCCGAGGCGGGCCTGACAGGGCGGCCCTCCCTCCTGGAAGTCTGGTTCCTCCAGGGCACACGTCCCTGCCTCCTTAGCCCAGAGAGGTGACTCCGAGGCGGGCCTGACAGGGCGGCCCTCCCTCCTGGAAGTCTGGTTCCTCCAGGGCACCCGTCCCCACCTCCGTAGCCCAGATGGGTGACTCGAAAGCGGGCCTGACAGGGCGGCCCTCCCTCCTGGAAGTCTGGTTCCTCCAGGGCACACGTCCCTGCCTCCTTAGCCCAGAGAGGTGACTCCGAGGCGGGCCTGACAGGGCGGCCCTCCCTCCTGGAAGTCTGGTTCCTCCAGGGCACCCGTCCCCACCTCCGTAGCCCAGATGGGTGACTCGAAAGCGGGCCTGACAGGGCGGCCCTCCCTCCTGGAAGTCTGGTTCCTCCAGGGCACACGTCCCTAGCCTCCTTAGCCCAGAGAGGTGACTCCGAGGCGGGCCTGACAGGGCGGCCCTCCCTCCTGGAAGTCCGGTTCCTCCGGGGCACACGTCCCTACCTCCGTAGCCCAGATGGGTGACTCGAAAGCGGGCCTGACAGGGCGGCCCTCCCTCCTGGAAGTCTGGTTCCTCCAGGGCACCCGTCCCTACCTCCGTAGCCCAGATGGGTGACTCGAAAGCGGGCCTGACAGGGCGGCCCTCCCTCCTGGAAGTCTGGTTCCTCCAGGGCACCCGTCCCTACCTCCGTAGCCCAGATGGGTGACTCGAAAGCGGGCCTGACAGGGCGGCCCTCCCTCCTGGAAGTCTGGTTCTTCCAGGGCACACGTCCCTACCTCCGTAGCCCAGATGGGTGACTCGAAAGCGGACGCGGGAGGGTGTACGTGGCGCACCCCCAGGCCGAAGAGAGGTCTCGTGAGCGGACGCGAGGGTGTACGACAGAAGGCCTGGAAGTCTCTGACTTCCAGGGTCACCGACCCTACCTCATGAGCCCGAAGAGGTGACTCGAATGCGGACGCGGGGGTGTACGTGGCGCACCCCCAGGCCGAAGAGAGGTCTCGTGAGCGGACACGAGAAGTACGACAGAGGGCCTGGAAGCAAAAGCGGGTGACTCGTGCACTTCCAGAAAAGGCAAAAGCGGGTGACTCGTGCACTTCCATAAAGCCGAAACGAGGTCTCGTGAGCGGACACGAGAAGTACGACAGAGGGCCTGGAGGTAAAAGCGGGTGACTCGTGCACTTCCAGGGTCTCCGACCTTACGGCGCCTTCCGACGCGGGCGCCTCCTCCCGGACGAGCCACGGGAAGGGCCCCTTCTCTCAAGGGGCGGTCGTTTGAACAGGTGCCATCGGGTATATAGGGATGGGTTGCTTCGAAAGTGGACCTCCAGCGTCCTCCCTCCCTGCGGCAGATCCCAAGAAAGGTCTGTGCGCGTCGGTGTGCGATGAACGAAAAACCGTTAAAAGAACTGGAACGGTTGGAACGGACGAAGGGCGTCTGATGTGAGGCAGCGCCCCGGGCGAGTGTCGAAAGACGGGTAACCCATATCCGCATGCCGCCTAGGCGGAAAGATCCGGCCTGGATCATATCAAGGCTAATGCCTAAAAACTAAAGCTACCTTGGGTGATGGAACTCGGCTACGGCCGCAAAACGATCCGCCCTGGATCATCAAGGCTAATGCCTAAAAACTAAAGCTACCTTGGGTGATGGAACTCGGCTACGGCCGCAAAACGATCCGCCCTGGATCAAGGCTACGGCCTAAAAACGGCAAAAAAAGATCCAAAAGTCCCTGGATCAAGGCGCTTCGGCTTAAAACCTGTGAAAAGATCCGCCCTGGATCAAGGCTACGGCCTTAAAGCTGCTCAAAAGATCCGCCCTGGATCAAGGCTACGGCCTTAAAACTGCTAAAAAGATCCTAAAGTCTCTGGATCTAGGCTACGGCCTCAAAGACACACGTGTTGTGAGATAAGATCCGCCCTGGATCTCCAGGCTACGGCCTCAAAGGTTCGACCCGACCATATATGCTCAGACACGGGCGAACACAAAAGCGTAACAACCCATGTTGGAACCGTCGAAGGATCTCGGCGTCGGCCGTAAAACGGAAACCCCCCGGTCGTCGGTACGCGTGTGGCGGTCGAGGGCCCCCGGCCGCCGGTCGGGCGGGCGCGTGGATAGGTCTCCCGAGCGGTCAAGGAGTCCCGGAAGCCGGTCGGGCGAGCGGCCGGCCCCGGGGCACCCTACCCTCTCGGGCGCACCGACCCCACGCGTTTCGTCTCGGTCGGCGTCCGGGGTTCCGAGACACCCTTATGTATCTGTGTGACAGACGGAGTGGCACACCGTCTGCGGCGGGACAGGGCCGCCGACCGCGATGGAAGTCGAGTGAGGCGGCTTCCGGGGTCCAAGACCCTACAGACAGACGGAGTGGCGACCCGTCTGCGGCGGGCCAGGGCCGCCGACCGCGATGGAAGTCGAGTGGGGCGGCTTCCAGGGTCCAAGACCCTACAGACAGACGGAGTGGCGACCCGTCTGCGGCGGGCCAGGGCCGCCGACCGCGATGGAAGTCGAGTGGGGCGGCTTCCAGGGTCCAAGACCCTACAGACAGACGGAGTGGTGACCCGTCTGCGGCGGGACAGGGCCGCCGACCGTTACGGAAGTCGAGGGGGACGGCTTCCAGGGTCCAAGACCCTATCTGTGTGACAGACGAAGGTGCATCGTCTGGGGCGGGACAGGGCCGCCGACCGCTATGGAAGTCGAGTCGGGTGGCTCGTGCACTTCCAGGGTCCAAGACCCTCTCTTCGTGACCGACGAAGGTGCTCTGTCTGGGGCGGTACGGGGCCGCCGACCGCTATGGAAGTCGAGTCGGGTGGCTCGTGCACTTCCAGGGTCCAAGACCAACGCGTTTGACCGACGAAGGTGCCCCGTCCCCGGGCACGGACGGGGACGGGCCCGGCCTCCGGGCCGCCGTGGAAGTCGAGTCGGGTGGCTCTCGCACTTCCAGGGTCCTCGACCCTATCTGTCTGACCGACGAAGGCGCTTCGTCTCGGGCGGGCCAGGGCCGCCAGCCGCTATGGAAGCCGAGTCGGGTGGCTCGTGCGCTTCCAGGGTCCACGACCCTGCCTTCGTGACCGACGAAGGCGCTCTGTCTGGGGCGGTACAGAGCCGGGCCCCGTCCAGCAGGGGACGGTGGCCCGAACAGGTGCCATCGGGTATATAGGGAAGAGCACCTCGCTGACTCTCCAAGGTGATAGGCTACCGGATCCCAGGACCTCTCGAGCCCAGCGAGAGGCCTCTCGAGCGGACACAAATGCCTCGAAAAAGTCCCTCTGCACTGAGGTAGTGACGATTCTTATTACGAATGGTAAATCATCCAAGGAAGGGACGAACCCGGCTGGCCTCGGCCGTTAAACGAGCCGGCTTCGTTCGGCCGCTAAACGAACCGGCGTCGTTCGGCCGCAAAACGAACCGGCGTCGGCCGCTAAACGAAACCCCGGGCGGGACAGGGCCGC
>NW_027394122.1:27500-36516 GCF_030506205.2 Paramisgurnus dabryanus | reverse complement strand
GCGCCGGGCGGCCGGCGGCCAACTGGGTTCGACCCGGGAGCCGGCGGGGTTGACCAACGGTTGGTCGGGACGTCGCGCTCCCCAAAACCTAAGTCGATGGCGGTTGACCAACTGCTGGAGAACGTAAGGCTCCAGAACCTAAGTCGATGGCGGTTGACCAACTGATGGAGATCGTAAGGCTCCAGAACCTAAGTCGATGGCGGTTGACCAACTGCTGGAGGTGCGAACGCTCCAGAACCTAAGTCGATGGTGGTTGACCAACTGCTGGAAATTATAAGGCTCCAAAACCTAAGTCGATGGGGTTGACCAACTGTTGGAAATTTTAAAGCTCCAAAACCTAAGTCGATGGGGTTGACCAACTGTTGGAAATTTTAAGGCTCCAAAACCTAAGTCGATGGGGTTGACCAACTGCTGGAAATTATAAGGCTCCAAAACCTAAGTCGATGGGGTTGACCAACTGTTGGAAATTTTAAGGCTCCAAAACCTAAGTCGATGGGGTTGACCAACTGCTGGAAATTATAAGGCTCCAAAACCTAAGTCGATGGGGTTGACCAACTGTTGGAAATTTTAAAGCTCCAAAACCTAAGTCGATGGGGTTGACCAACTGCTGGAGATTTTAAGGCTCCAAAACCTAAGTCGATGGGGTTGACCAACTGCTGGAAATTTTAAAGCTCCAAAACCTAAGTCGATGGGGTTGACCAACTGCTGGAGATTTTAAGGCTCCAAAACCTAAGTCGATGGGGTTGACCAACTGCTGGAGAAACTTTCGGGTTGACCAACTGCTGGAGGTATTTTCGGGTTGACCAACTGCTGGAGATCGTTTCGGGTTGACCAACGGTTTGGTTCTCCAGAGGGGCCGGGAGTATGGGGCTTAGGCCGGGGGAGAGTGCTTAAGAGTGGGTGCCCGGGACCGAACGGTGCGCCGGGTACGGGCTCCAGGGTGTCCGTGGCTGGTTCCGAGGCCGGCCTCGGGTGCACGGTGGTCGGGTAGAGGGGCCACCGTCCTCGGGGGTCCGGGGCCGGCCTCGGGTGCACTGTGGTCGGGTAGAGGTGCCACCGTCCTCGGGGGTCCGAGGCCGGCCTCGGGTGCACTGTGGTCGGGTAGAGGTGCCACGGTTCTCGGGGTCGTATCTCGGCCGGGGAAAGGGTTAGAGAGGCGAGGGTTGGCTCGTTGGAAAGGTCCCTCCGCGGGGCGTCCGATGGTGGGTGTCCCGAAGGGCTGCGGCGAAGGGCTCCGGAGCTACGGCCGTGGGAATATCAAGGGGTGGTACCCCGTATCTCGGCCGGGGAAAGGGTTAGAGAGGCGAGGGTTGGCTCGTTGGAAAGGTCCCTCCGCGGGGCGTCCGAGGGTGGGTGTCCCGAAGGGCTGCGGCAAAGGGCTCCGGAGCTACGGCCGTGGGAATATCAAGGGGTGGTACTCCGTATCTCGGCCGGGCTTAGGGTTAGAGAGGCGCGGGTTGGCTCGTTGGATAGGTCCGCTCCGGTAGAGCAACCGACCCAAGGGACGAGTCGATCCGACCCAAGGCGCCCGAGCTACGGGCGTTTAAAGGTCAGGCGGTGGTGCCCCGTATCTCGGCCGGGCTTGGGGTTAGAGAGACGCGGGTTGGCTCGTTGGAAAGGTCCCCTCCGGTGGAGCAACCGACCCAAAGGGCGAAGTCCTGGGACTTTGTGCGCCGGAGCTACGGGCGTTTAAAGGTCAGGCGGTGGTGCCCCGTATCTCGGCCGGGCTTAGGGTTAGAGAGACGAGGGTTGGCTCGTTGGAAAGGGCCGCTCCGGTAGAGCAACCGACCCAAAGGGCGAGTCGATCCGAGCAAGGGCGTCCGAGCTGCGGCCGTGGGAAAATCCGCGGAGGGACCGCCGTATCTCGGCCGGGCTTGGGGTTAGGGAGAAGCGGGTAGGCTCGTTCGAAAGGTCCCCTCGGGTGGAGCAACCGACCCAAAGGGCGAGTCGATCCGAGCAAAGGCGCCCGAGTTACGGCCGTTTAAAGGTCAGGCGGTGGTACCCCGTATCTCGGCCGGGCTTAGGGTTAGAGAGACGAGGGTTGGCTCGTTGGAAAGGTCCCCTCCGGTGGAGCAACCGACCCAAAGGGCGAAGTCCTGGGACTTTGTGCGCCGGAGCTACGGGCGTTTAAAGGTCAGGCGGTGGTGCCCCGTATCTCGGCCGGGCTTAGGGTTAGAGAGACGAGGGTTGGCTCGTTGGAAAGGGCCGCTCCGGTAGAGCAACCGACCCAAAGGGCGAGTCGATCCGAGCAAGGGCGTCCGAGCTGCGGCCGTGGGAAAATCCGCGGAGGGACCGCCGTATCTCGGCCGGGCTTGGGGTTAGGGAGAAGCGGGTAGGCTCGTTCGAAAGGTCCCCTCGGGTAGAGCAACCGACCCAAAGGGCGAGTCGATCCGAGCAAATGCGCCCGAGTTACGGCCGTTTAAAGGTCAGGCGGTGGTACCCCGTATCTCGGCCGGGCTTAGGGTTAGAGAGACGAGGGTTGGCTCGTTGGAAAGGTCCCCTCGGGTGGAGCAACCGACCCAAAGGGCGAGTCGATCCGAGCAAATGCGCCCGAGTTACGGCCGTTTAAAGGTCAGGCGGTGGTACCCCGTATCTCGGCCGGGCTTAGGGTTAGAGAGACGAGGGTTGGCTCGTTGGAAAGGTCCCCTCGGGTGGAGCAACCGACCCAAAGGGCGAGTCGATCCGAGCAAAGGCGCCCGAGTTACGGCCGTTTAAAGGTCAGGCGGTGGTACCCCGTATCTCGGCCGGGCTTAGGGTTAGAGAGACGAGGGTTGGCTCGTTGGATAGGGCCGCTCCGGTAGAGCAACCGACCCAAAGGGCGAGTCGATCCGAGCAAAGGCGCCCGAGTTACGGCCGTTTAAAGGTCAGGCGGTGGTACCCCGTATCTCGGCCGGGCTTGGGGTTAGAGAGACGAGGGTTGGCTCGTTGGAAAGGTCCGCTCGGGTAGAGCAACCGACCCAAAGGGCGAGTTCATCCGAGCAAAGGCGCCCGAGCTGCGGCCGTGGGAAAATCCGCGGAGGGACCGCCGTATCTCGGCCGGGCTTAGGGTTAGAGAGACGAGGGTTGGCTCGTTGGATAGGGCCGCTCCGGTAGAGCAACCGACCCAAAGGGCGAGTCGATCCGAGCAAAGGCGCCCGAGCTGCGGCCGTGGGAAAATCCGCGGAGGGACCGCCGTATCTCGGCCGGGCTTAGGGTTAGAGAGAAGCGGGTTGGCTCGTTGGATAGGGCCGCTCCGGTAGAGCAACCGACCCGAAGGGCGAGTCGATCCGAGCAAGGGCGCCCGAGCTGCGGCCGTGGGAAAATCCGGGGAGGGACCGCCGTATCTCGGCCGGGGAAAGGGCTAGAGGCTCGCGGGTAGGCTCGTTCGAAAGGTCCCCTCGCGTGGAGCGACCGACCCAAAGGGCGAGTCGATCCGAGCAAAGGCGCCCGTGCTGCGGCCGTGGGAAAATCCGGGGAGGGACCGCCGTATCTCGGCCGGGGAAAGGGCTAGAGGCTCGCGGGTAGGCTCGTTCGAAAGCCCCCCTCCGGCATAGCGACCGACCCGAAGGGCGAAGGCCCCGGACCCGAGGCGCCCGAGAAACGGCCGTGGGAAAATCCGGGCACAGACCGCCGTATCTCGGCCGGGGAAAGGGCTAGAGGCTCGCGGGTAGGCTCGTTCGAAAGCTCCCCTCCGGCATAGCGACCGACCCGAAGGGCGAAGGCCCCGGACCCGAGGCGCCCGAGAAACGGCCGTGGGAAAATCCGGGGAGGGACCGCCGTATCTCGGCCGGGGAAAGGGCTAGAGGCTCGCGGGTAGGCTCGTTCGAAAGCCCCCCTCCGGCATAGCGACCGACCCGAAGGGCGAAGGCCCCGGACCCGAGGCGCCCGAGAAACGGCCGTGGGAAAATCCGGGCACAGACCGCCGTATCTCGGCCGGGGAAAGGGCTAGAGGCTCGCGGGTAGGCTCGTTCGAAAGCTCCCCTCCGGCATAGCGACCGACCCGAAGGGCGAAGGCCCCGGACCCGAGGCGCCCGAGAAACGGCCGTGGGAAAATCCGGGGAGGGACCGCCGTATCTCGGCCGGGGAAAGGGCTAGAGGCTCGCGGGTAGGCTCGTTCGAAAGCCCCCCTCCGGCATAGCGACCGACCCGAAGGGCGAAGGCCCCGGACCCGAGGCGCCCGAGAAACGGCCGTGGGAAAATCCGGGCACAGACCGCCGTATCTCGGCCGGGGAAAGGGCTAGAGGCTCGCGGGTAGGCTCGTTCGAAAGCTCCCCTCCGGCATAGCGACCGACCCGAAGGGCGAAGGCCCCGGACCCGAGGCGCCCGAGAAACGGCCGTGGGAAAATCCGGGCACAGACCGCCGTATCTCGGCCGGGGAAGGGGCTAGAGGCTCGCGGGTAGGCTCGTTCGAAAGGCCCCCTCCGGCGGAGCGACCGACCCAAAGGGCGAAGGCCCCGGACCCGAGGCGCCCGAGATACGGCCGCGGGAATTTCCGCGAGCTTCGACCGGACGTATCTCCGGCGGGCGGGGTCGCACGGACCCGAGGCCGGGCTCGTCGGAAAGCCCCGGGACGGACCTTTCGAACGAGACCGGCCGCGCGCGTCCGGGCGACCTCCGAGGCGGACGCTAGGGGCGCCGGAGCCCCGGACGAGCGAAAATTCCGCGACCACCCGCCCGTATCTCGGCCCGGGAAAGGGCCAGAGACTCGAGGGAGGGCTCGTTCGAAAGCTCCCCTCCGGCATAGCGACCGACCCGAAGGGCGAAGGCCCCGGACCCGAGGCGCCCGAGAAACGGCCGTGGGAAAATCCCGCGGGGGTAGGCCGTATCTCGGCCCCGGAAAGGGCTAGCGACGCGCGGGTGGGCTCGTTCGAAAGGCCCCCCGCGGAGGAGCCACCCACCCGAAGGGCGAAGGCCCCGGACCCGGGGCGCCGGAGCAGCGCGGTAACGAAATTCGAATTTTCGACCGGAAGTATCTCGGGCCCCCGGGGTCGCACGGACCCGCGGCCGGTCTCGTCGGAAAGCCCCGGGCGAGACCTTTCCGACGAGCCCGGCCCCGAGTCCGTAGGACCTTCCCCGGCCGAGATACGGCGCCCGGCAGTTCATTGGCCGATATCTCGGAAACGGGGCGTCGTAGACGCTCCGTGGTATTGGTGACCTTGACGATGCCGGGTCAGACGAGTCGGCCGCGGGCACGGGCCCGGGGGCGCCGGCCGCCAGAGTCGGGTGGCTCGCGCACTTCCAGGCGGGCCGCTCGCGCACCTCCAGGCACCCCGACCCACTCGCCGAGGCCGACCGAGGTGCGCCGTCCCGGCCGCGGACCGGTCGGGGTCCCCTCTCGAAAGGGCAGTAGTGTGAACAGGTGCCATCGGGTATATAGGGGAAGGGGTCCTCTCGAACCAGGCCTTCGAACCCGCGCGAGCCTAGCCCGGCAAGGCTCACCCTCCCCGGCCACGGGTTCGGCCTCCGTCCCCCTGGAGGTCCGGCACCTCCAGGGTCCCCGACCCTGCCTCCCCTGCCCGAGGGGAGGCCTCCGAGGCGGGCCTGACAGGGCGGCCCTCCCTCCTGGAAGTCCGGTTCCTCCAGGGTCCCCGACCCTGCCTCCCCTGCCCGAGGGGAGGCCTCCGAGGCGGGCCTGACAGGGCGGCCCTCCCTCCTGGAAGTCCGGTTCCTCCAGGGCACACGTCCCTACCTCCGTAGCCCAGAGAGGTGACTCCGAGGCGGGCCTGACAGGGCGGCCCTCCCTCCTGGAAGTCTGGTTCCTCCAGGGCACACGTCCCCACCTCCGTAGCCCAGATGGGTGACTCGATAGCGGGCCTGACAGGGCGGCCCTCCCTCCTGGAAGTCCGGTTCCTCCAGGGCACACGTCCCTGCCTCCTTAGCCCAGAGAGGTGACTCCGAGGCGGGCCTGACAGGGCGGCCCTCCCTCCTGGAAGTCTGGTTCCTCCGGGGCACCCGTCCCTACCTCCGTAGCCCAGATGGGTGACTCGAAAGCGGGCCTGACAGGGCGGCCCTCCCTCCTGGAAGTCCGGTTCCTCCAGGGCACACGTCCCTGCCTCCTTAGCCCAGAGAGGTGACTCCGAGGCGGGCCTGACAGGGCGGCCCTCCCTCCTGGAAGTCTGGTTCCTCCGGGGCACACGTCCCTACCTCCGTAGCCCAGATGGGTGACTCGAAAGCGGGCCTGACAGGGCGGCCCTCCCTCCTGGAAGTCCGGTTCCTCCAGGGCACACGTCCCTGCCTCCTTAGCCCAGAGAGGTGACTCCGAGGCGGGCCTGACAGGGCGGCCCTCCCTCCTGGAAGTCTGGTTCCTCCAGGGCACACGTCCCTACCTCCGTAGCCCAGATGGGTGACTCGAAAGCGGGCCTGACAGGGCGGCCCTCCCTCCTGGAAGTCCGGTTCATCCAGGGCACACGTCCCTGCCTCCTTAGCCCAGAGAGGTGACTCCGAGGCGGGCCTGACAGGGCGGCCCTCCCTCCTGGAAGTCTGGTTCCTCCAGGGCACACGTCCCTACCTCCGTAGCCCAGATGGGTGACTCGAAAGCGGGCCTGACAGGGCGGCCCTCCCTCCTGGAAGTCCGGTTCATCCAGGGCACACGTCCCTGCCTCCTTAGCCCAGAGAGGTGACTCCGAGGCGGGCCTGACAGGGCGGCCCTCCCTCCTGGAAGTCTGGTTCCTCCAGGGCACACGTCCCTGCCTCCTTAGCCCAGAGAGGTGACTCCGAGGCGGGCCTGACAGGGCGGCCCTCCCTCCTGGAAGTCTGGTTCCTCCAGGGCACACGTCCCTACCTCCGTAGCCCGGATGGGTGACTCGAAAGCGGGCCTGACAGGGCGGCCCTCCCTCCTGGAAGTCCGGTTCATCCAGGGCACACGTCCCTACCTCCGTAGCCCAGATGGGTGACTCGAAAGCGGGCCTGACAGGGCGGCCCTCCCTCCTGGAAGTCTGGTTCCTCCAGGGCACACGTCCCTGCCTCCTTAGCCCAGAGAGGTGACTCCGAGGCGGGCCTGACAGGGCGGCCCTCCCTCCTGGAAGTCTGGTTCCTCCAGGGCACACGTCCCTGCCTCCTTAGCCCAGAGAGGTGACTCCGAGGCGGGCCTGACAGGGCGGCCCTCCCTCCTGGAAGTCTGGTTCCTCCAGGGCACCCGTCCCCACCTCCGTAGCCCAGATGGGTGACTCGAAAGCGGGCCTGACAGGGCGGCCCTCCCTCCTGGAAGTCTGGTTCCTCCAGGGCACACGTCCCTGCCTCCTTAGCCCAGAGAGGTGACTCCGAGGCGGGCCTGACAGGGCGGCCCTCCCTCCTGGAAGTCTGGTTCCTCCAGGGCACCCGTCCCCACCTCCGTAGCCCAGATGGGTGACTCGAAAGCGGGCCTGACAGGGCGGCCCTCCCTCCTGGAAGTCTGGTTCCTCCAGGGCACACGTCCCTGCCTCCTTAGCCCAGAGAGGTGACTCCGAGGCGGGCCTGACAGGGCGGCCCTCCCTCCTGGAAGTCCGGTTCCTCCGGGGCACACGTCCCTACCTCCGTAGCCCAGATGGGTGACTCGAAAGCGGGCCTGACAGGGCGGCCCTCCCTCCTGGAAGTCTGGTTCCTCCAGGGCACCCGTCCCTACCTCCGTAGCCCAGATGGGTGACTCGAAAGCGGGCCTGACAGGGCGGCCCTCCCTCCTGGAAGTCTGGTTCCTCCAGGGCACCCGTCCCTACCTCCGTAGCCCAGATGGGTGACTCGAAAGCGGGCCTGACAGGGCGGCCCTCCCTCCTGGAAGTCTGGTTCTTCCAGGGCACACGTCCCTACCTCCGTAGCCCAGATGGGTGACTCGAAAGCGGACGCGGGAGGGTGTACGTGGCGCACCCCCAGGCCGAAGAGAGGTCTCGTGAGCGGACGCGAGGGTGTACGACAGAAGGCCTGGAAGTCTCTGACTTCCAGGGTCACCGACCCTACCTCATGAGCCCGAAGAGGTGACTCGAATGCGGACGCGGGGGTGTACGTGGCGCACCCCCAGGCCGAAGAGAGGTCTCGTGAGCGGACACGAGAAGTACGACAGAGGGCCTGGAAGCAAAAGCGGGTGACTCGTGCACTTCCAGAAAAGGCAAAAGCGGGTGACTCGTGCACTTCCATAAAGCCGAAACGAGGTCTCGTGAGCGGACACGAGAAGTACGACAGAGGGCCTGGAGGTAAAAGCGGGTGACTCGTGCACTTCCAGGGTCTCCGACCTTACGGCGCCTTCCGACGCGGGCGCCTCCTCCCGGACGAGCCACGGGAAGGGCCCCTTCTCTCAAGGGGCGGTCGTTTGAACAGGTGCCATCGGGTATATAGGGATGGGTTGCTTCGAAAGTGGACCTCCAGCGTCCTCCCTCCCTGCGGCAGATCCCAAGAAAGGTCTGTGCGCGTCGGTGTGCGATGAACGAAAAACCGTTAAAAGAACTGGAACGGTTGGAACGGACGAAGGGCGTCTGATGTGAGGCAGCGCCCCGGGCGAGTGTCGAAAGACGGGTAACCCATATCCGCATGCCGCCTAGGCGGAAAGATCCGGCCTGGATCATATCAAGGCTAATGCCTAAAAACTAAAGCTACCTTGGGTGATGGAACTCGGCTACGGCCGCAAAACGATCCGCCCTGGATCATCAAGGCTAATGCCTAAAAACTAAAGCTACCTTGGGTGATGGAACTCGGCTACGGCCGCAAAACGATCCGCCCTGGATCAAGGCTACGGCCTAAAAACGGCAAAAAAAGATCCAAAAGTCCCTGGATCAAGGCGCTTCGGCTTAAAACCTGTGAAAAGATCCGCCCTGGATCAAGGCTACGGCCTTAAAGCTGCTCAAAAGATCCGCCCTGGATCAAGGCTACGGCCTTAAAACTGCTAAAAAGATCCTAAAGTCTCTGGATCTAGGCTACGGCCTCAAAGACACACGTGTTGTGAGATAAGATCCGCCCTGGATCTCCAGGCTACGGCCTCAAAGGTTCGACCCGACCATATATGCTCAGACACGGGCGAACACAAAAGCGTAACAACCCATGTTGGAACCGTCGAAGGATCTCGGCGTCGGCC
>NW_027394122.1:7500-17500 GCF_030506205.2 Paramisgurnus dabryanus | reverse complement strand
ACGGCCGTGGGAATATCAAGGGGTGGTACTCCGTATCTCGGCCGGGCTTAGGGTTAGAGAGGCGCGGGTTGGCTCGTTGGATAGGTCCGCTCCGGTAGAGCAACCGACCCAAGGGACGAGTCGATCCGACCCAAGGCGCCCGAGCTACGGGCGTTTAAAGGTCAGGCGGTGGTGCCCCGTATCTCGGCCGGGCTTGGGGTTAGAGAGACGCGGGTTGGCTCGTTGGAAAGGTCCCCTCCGGTGGAGCAACCGACCCAAAGGGCGAAGTCCTGGGACTTTGTGCGCCGGAGCTACGGGCGTTTAAAGGTCAGGCGGTGGTGCCCCGTATCTCGGCCGGGCTTAGGGTTAGAGAGACGAGGGTTGGCTCGTTGGAAAGGGCCGCTCCGGTAGAGCAACCGACCCAAAGGGCGAGTCGATCCGAGCAAGGGCGTCCGAGCTGCGGCCGTGGGAAAATCCGCGGAGGGACCGCCGTATCTCGGCCGGGCTTGGGGTTAGGGAGAAGCGGGTAGGCTCGTTCGAAAGGTCCCCTCGGGTGGAGCAACCGACCCAAAGGGCGAGTCGATCCGAGCAAAGGCGCCCGAGTTACGGCCGTTTAAAGGTCAGGCGGTGGTACCCCGTATCTCGGCCGGGCTTAGGGTTAGAGAGACGAGGGTTGGCTCGTTGGAAAGGTCCCCTCCGGTGGAGCAACCGACCCAAAGGGCGAAGTCCTGGGACTTTGTGCGCCGGAGCTACGGGCGTTTAAAGGTCAGGCGGTGGTGCCCCGTATCTCGGCCGGGCTTAGGGTTAGAGAGACGAGGGTTGGCTCGTTGGAAAGGGCCGCTCCGGTAGAGCAACCGACCCAAAGGGCGAGTCGATCCGAGCAAGGGCGTCCGAGCTGCGGCCGTGGGAAAATCCGCGGAGGGACCGCCGTATCTCGGCCGGGCTTGGGGTTAGGGAGAAGCGGGTAGGCTCGTTCGAAAGGTCCCCTCGGGTAGAGCAACCGACCCAAAGGGCGAGTCGATCCGAGCAAATGCGCCCGAGTTACGGCCGTTTAAAGGTCAGGCGGTGGTACCCCGTATCTCGGCCGGGCTTAGGGTTAGAGAGACGAGGGTTGGCTCGTTGGAAAGGTCCCCTCGGGTGGAGCAACCGACCCAAAGGGCGAGTCGATCCGAGCAAATGCGCCCGAGTTACGGCCGTTTAAAGGTCAGGCGGTGGTACCCCGTATCTCGGCCGGGCTTAGGGTTAGAGAGACGAGGGTTGGCTCGTTGGAAAGGTCCCCTCGGGTGGAGCAACCGACCCAAAGGGCGAGTCGATCCGAGCAAAGGCGCCCGAGTTACGGCCGTTTAAAGGTCAGGCGGTGGTACCCCGTATCTCGGCCGGGCTTAGGGTTAGAGAGACGAGGGTTGGCTCGTTGGATAGGGCCGCTCCGGTAGAGCAACCGACCCAAAGGGCGAGTCGATCCGAGCAAAGGCGCCCGAGTTACGGCCGTTTAAAGGTCAGGCGGTGGTACCCCGTATCTCGGCCGGGCTTGGGGTTAGAGAGACGAGGGTTGGCTCGTTGGAAAGGTCCGCTCGGGTAGAGCAACCGACCCAAAGGGCGAGTTCATCCGAGCAAAGGCGCCCGAGCTGCGGCCGTGGGAAAATCCGCGGAGGGACCGCCGTATCTCGGCCGGGCTTAGGGTTAGAGAGACGAGGGTTGGCTCGTTGGATAGGGCCGCTCCGGTAGAGCAACCGACCCAAAGGGCGAGTCGATCCGAGCAAAGGCGCCCGAGCTGCGGCCGTGGGAAAATCCGCGGAGGGACCGCCGTATCTCGGCCGGGCTTAGGGTTAGAGAGAAGCGGGTTGGCTCGTTGGATAGGGCCGCTCCGGTAGAGCAACCGACCCGAAGGGCGAGTCGATCCGAGCAAGGGCGCCCGAGCTGCGGCCGTGGGAAAATCCGGGGAGGGACCGCCGTATCTCGGCCGGGGAAAGGGCTAGAGGCTCGCGGGTAGGCTCGTTCGAAAGGTCCCCTCGCGTGGAGCGACCGACCCAAAGGGCGAGTCGATCCGAGCAAAGGCGCCCGTGCTGCGGCCGTGGGAAAATCCGGGGAGGGACCGCCGTATCTCGGCCGGGGAAAGGGCTAGAGGCTCGCGGGTAGGCTCGTTCGAAAGCCCCCCTCCGGCATAGCGACCGACCCGAAGGGCGAAGGCCCCGGACCCGAGGCGCCCGAGAAACGGCCGTGGGAAAATCCGGGCACAGACCGCCGTATCTCGGCCGGGGAAAGGGCTAGAGGCTCGCGGGTAGGCTCGTTCGAAAGCTCCCCTCCGGCATAGCGACCGACCCGAAGGGCGAAGGCCCCGGACCCGAGGCGCCCGAGAAACGGCCGTGGGAAAATCCGGGGAGGGACCGCCGTATCTCGGCCGGGGAAAGGGCTAGAGGCTCGCGGGTAGGCTCGTTCGAAAGCCCCCCTCCGGCATAGCGACCGACCCGAAGGGCGAAGGCCCCGGACCCGAGGCGCCCGAGAAACGGCCGTGGGAAAATCCGGGCACAGACCGCCGTATCTCGGCCGGGGAAAGGGCTAGAGGCTCGCGGGTAGGCTCGTTCGAAAGCTCCCCTCCGGCATAGCGACCGACCCGAAGGGCGAAGGCCCCGGACCCGAGGCGCCCGAGAAACGGCCGTGGGAAAATCCGGGGAGGGACCGCCGTATCTCGGCCGGGGAAAGGGCTAGAGGCTCGCGGGTAGGCTCGTTCGAAAGCCCCCCTCCGGCATAGCGACCGACCCGAAGGGCGAAGGCCCCGGACCCGAGGCGCCCGAGAAACGGCCGTGGGAAAATCCGGGCACAGACCGCCGTATCTCGGCCGGGGAAAGGGCTAGAGGCTCGCGGGTAGGCTCGTTCGAAAGCTCCCCTCCGGCATAGCGACCGACCCGAAGGGCGAAGGCCCCGGACCCGAGGCGCCCGAGAAACGGCCGTGGGAAAATCCGGGCACAGACCGCCGTATCTCGGCCGGGGAAGGGGCTAGAGGCTCGCGGGTAGGCTCGTTCGAAAGGCCCCCTCCGGCGGAGCGACCGACCCAAAGGGCGAAGGCCCCGGACCCGAGGCGCCCGAGATACGGCCGCGGGAATTTCCGCGAGCTTCGACCGGACGTATCTCCGGCGGGCGGGGTCGCACGGACCCGAGGCCGGGCTCGTCGGAAAGCCCCGGGACGGACCTTTCGAACGAGACCGGCCGCGCGTCCGGGCGACCTCCGAGGCGGACGCTAGGGGCGCCGGAGCCCCGGACGAGCGAAAATTCCGCGACCACCCGCCCGTATCTCGGCCCGGGAAAGGGCCAGAGACTCGAGGGAGGGCTCGTTCGAAAGCTCCCCTCCGGCATAGCGACCGACCCGAAGGGCGAAGGCCCCGGACCCGAGGCGCCCGAGAAACGGCCGTGGGAAAATCCCGCGGGGGTAGGCCGTATCTCGGCCCCGGAAAGGGCTAGCGACGCGCGGGTGGGCTCGTTCGAAAGGCCCCCCGCGGAGGAGCCACCCACCCGAAGGGCGAAGGCCCCGGACCCGGGGCGCCGGAGCAGCGCGGTAACGAAATTCGAATTTTCGACCGGAAGTATCTCGGGCCCCCGGGGTCGCACGGACCCGCGGCCGGTCTCGTCGGAAAGCCCCGGGCGAGACCTTTCCGACGAGCCCGGCCCCGAGTCCGTAGGACCTTCCCCGGCCGAGATACGGCGCCCGGCAGTTCATTGGCCGATATCTCGGAAACGGGGCGTCGTAGACGCTCCGTGGTATTGGTGACCTTGACGATGCCGGGTCAGACGAGTCGGCCGCGGGCACGGGCCCGGGGGCGCCGGCCGCCAGAGTCGGGTGGCTCGCGCACTTCCAGGCGGGCCGCTCGCAGCACCTCCAGGCACCCCGACCCACTCGCCGAGGCCGACCGAGGTGCGCCGTCCCGGCCGCGGACCGGTCGGGGTCCCCTCTCGAAAGGGCAGTAGTGTGAACAGGTGCCATCGGGTATATAGGGGAAGGGGTCCTCTCGAACCAGGCCTTCGAACCCGCGCGAGCCTAGCCCGGCAAGGCTCACCCTCCCCGGCCACGGGTTCGGCCTCCGTCCCCCTGGAGGTCCGGCACCTCCAGGGTCCCCGACCCTGCCTCCCCTGCCCGAGGGGAGGCCTCCGAGGCGGGCCTGACAGGGCGGCCCTCCCTCCTGGAAGTCCGGTTCCTCCAGGGTCCCCGACCCTGCCTCCCCTGCCCGAGGGGAGGCCTCCGAGGCGGGCCTGACAGGGCGGCCCTCCCTCCTGGAAGTCCGGTTCCTCCAGGGCACACGTCCCTACCTCCGTAGCCCAGAGAGGTGACTCCGAGGCGGGCCTGACAGGGCGGCCCTCCCTCCTGGAAGTCTGGTTCCTCCAGGGCACACGTCCCCACCTCCGTAGCCCAGATGGGTGACTCGATAGCGGGCCTGACAGGGCGGCCCTCCCTCCTGGAAGTCCGGTTCCTCCAGGGCACACGTCCCTGCCTCCTTAGCCCAGAGAGGTGACTCCGAGGCGGGCCTGACAGGGCGGCCCTCCCTCCTGGAAGTCTGGTTCCTCCGGGGCACCCGTCCCTACCTCCGTAGCCCAGATGGGTGACTCGAAAGCGGGCCTGACAGGGCGGCCCTCCCTCCTGGAAGTCCGGTTCCTCCAGGGCACACGTCCCTGCCTCCTTAGCCCAGAGAGGTGACTCCGAGGCGGGCCTGACAGGGCGGCCCTCCCTCCTGGAAGTCTGGTTCCTCCGGGGCACACGTCCCTACCTCCGTAGCCCAGATGGGTGACTCGAAAGCGGGCCTGACAGGGCGGCCCTCCCTCCTGGAAGTCCGGTTCCTCCAGGGCACACGTCCCTGCCTCCTTAGCCCAGAGAGGTGACTCCGAGGCGGGCCTGACAGGGCGGCCCTCCCTCCTGGAAGTCTGGTTCCTCCAGGGCACACGTCCCTACCTCCGTAGCCCAGATGGGTGACTCGAAAGCGGGCCTGACAGGGCGGCCCTCCCTCCTGGAAGTCCGGTTCATCCAGGGCACACGTCCCTGCCTCCTTAGCCCAGAGAGGTGACTCCGAGGCGGGCCTGACAGGGCGGCCCTCCCTCCTGGAAGTCTGGTTCCTCCAGGGCACACGTCCCTACCTCCGTAGCCCAGATGGGTGACTCGAAAGCGGGCCTGACAGGGCGGCCCTCCCTCCTGGAAGTCCGGTTCATCCAGGGCACACGTCCCTGCCTCCTTAGCCCAGAGAGGTGACTCCGAGGCGGGCCTGACAGGGCGGCCCTCCCTCCTGGAAGTCTGGTTCCTCCAGGGCACACGTCCCTGCCTCCTTAGCCCAGAGAGGTGACTCCGAGGCGGGCCTGACAGGGCGGCCCTCCCTCCTGGAAGTCTGGTTCCTCCAGGGCACACGTCCCTACCTCCGTAGCCCGGATGGGTGACTCGAAAGCGGGCCTGACAGGGCGGCCCTCCCTCCTGGAAGTCCGGTTCATCCAGGGCACACGTCCCTACCTCCGTAGCCCAGATGGGTGACTCGAAAGCGGGCCTGACAGGGCGGCCCTCCCTCCTGGAAGTCTGGTTCCTCCAGGGCACACGTCCCTGCCTCCTTAGCCCAGAGAGGTGACTCCGAGGCGGGCCTGACAGGGCGGCCCTCCCTCCTGGAAGTCTGGTTCCTCCAGGGCACACGTCCCTGCCTCCTTAGCCCAGAGAGGTGACTCCGAGGCGGGCCTGACAGGGCGGCCCTCCCTCCTGGAAGTCTGGTTCCTCCAGGGCACCCGTCCCCACCTCCGTAGCCCAGATGGGTGACTCGAAAGCGGGCCTGACAGGGCGGCCCTCCCTCCTGGAAGTCTGGTTCCTCCAGGGCACACGTCCCTGCCTCCTTAGCCCAGAGAGGTGACTCCGAGGCGGGCCTGACAGGGCGGCCCTCCCTCCTGGAAGTCTGGTTCCTCCAGGGCACCCGTCCCCACCTCCGTAGCCCAGATGGGTGACTCGAAAGCGGGCCTGACAGGGCGGCCCTCCCTCCTGGAAGTCTGGTTCCTCCAGGGCACACGTCCCTGCCTCCTTAGCCCAGAGAGGTGACTCCGAGGCGGGCCTGACAGGGCGGCCCTCCCTCCTGGAAGTCCGGTTCCTCCGGGGCACACGTCCCTACCTCCGTAGCCCAGATGGGTGACTCGAAAGCGGGCCTGACAGGGCGGCCCTCCCTCCTGGAAGTCTGGTTCCTCCAGGGCACCCGTCCCTACCTCCGTAGCCCAGATGGGTGACTCGAAAGCGGGCCTGACAGGGCGGCCCTCCCTCCTGGAAGTCTGGTTCCTCCAGGGCACCCGTCCCTACCTCCGTAGCCCAGATGGGTGACTCGAAAGCGGGCCTGACAGGGCGGCCCTCCCTCCTGGAAGTCTGGTTCTTCCAGGGCACACGTCCCTACCTCCGTAGCCCAGATGGGTGACTCGAAAGCGGACGCGGGAGGGTGTACGTGGCGCACCCCCAGGCCGAAGAGAGGTCTCGTGAGCGGACGCGAGGGTGTACGACAGAAGGCCTGGAAGTCTCTGACTTCCAGGGTCACCGACCCTACCTCATGAGCCCGAAGAGGTGACTCGAATGCGGACGCGGGGGTGTACGTGGCGCACCCCCAGGCCGAAGAGAGGTCTCGTGAGCGGACACGAGAAGTACGACAGAGGGCCTGGAAGCAAAAGCGGGTGACTCGTGCACTTCCAGAAAAGGCAAAAGCGGGTGACTCGTGCACTTCCATAAAGCCGAAACGAGGTCTCGTGAGCGGACACGAGAAGTACGACAGAGGGCCTGGAGGTAAAAGCGGGTGACTCGTGCACTTCCAGGGTCTCCGACCTTACGGCGCCTTCCGACGCGGGCGCCTCCTCCCGGACGAGCCACGGGAAGGGCCCCTTCTCTCAAGGGGCGGTCGTTTGAACAGGTGCCATCGGGTATATAGGGATGGGTTGCTTCGAAAGTGGACCTCCAGCGTCCTCCCTCCCTGCGGCAGATCCCAAGAAAGGTCTGTGCGCGTCGGTGTGCGATGAACGAAAAACCGTTAAAAGAACTGGAACGGTTGGAACGGACGAAGGGCGTCTGATGTGAGGCAGCGCCCCGGGCGAGTGTCGAAAGACGGGTAACCCATATCCGCATGCCGCCTAGGCGGAAAGATCCGGCCTGGATCATATCAAGGCTAATGCCTAAAAACTAAAGCTACCTTGGGTGATGGAACTCGGCTACGGCCGCAAAACGATCCGCCCTGGATCATCAAGGCTAATGCCTAAAAACTAAAGCTACCTTGGGTGATGGAACTCGGCTACGGCCGCAAAACGATCCGCCCTGGATCAAGGCTACGGCCTAAAAACGGCAAAAAAAGATCCAAAAGTCCCTGGATCAAGGCGCTTCGGCTTAAAACCTGTGAAAAGATCCGCCCTGGATCAAGGCTACGGCCTTAAAGCTGCTCAAAAGATCCGCCCTGGATCAAGGCTACGGCCTTAAAACTGCTAAAAAGATCCTAAAGTCTCTGGATCTAGGCTACGGCCTCAAAGACACACGTGTTGTGAGATAAGATCCGCCCTGGATCTCCAGGCTACGGCCTCAAAGGTTCGACCCGACCATATATGCTCAGACACGGGCGAACACAAAAGCGTAACAACCCATGTTGGAACCGTCGAAGGATCTCGGCGTCGGCCGTAAAACGGAAACCCCCCGGTCGTCGGTACGCGTGTGGCGGTCGAGGGCCCCCGGCCGCCGGTCGGGCGGGCGCGTGGATAGGTCTCCCGAGCGGTCAAGGAGTCCCGGAAGCCGGTCGGGCGAGCGGCCGGCCCCGGGGCACCCTACCCTCTCGGGCGCACCGACCCCACGCGTTTCGTCTCGGTCGGCGTCCGGGGTTCCGAGACACCCTTATGTATCTGTGTGACAGACGGAGTGGCACACCGTCTGCGGCGGGACAGGGCCGCCGACCGCGATGGAAGTCGAGTGAGGCGGCTTCCGGGGTCCAAGACCCTACAGACAGACGGAGTGGCGACCCGTCTGCGGCGGGCCAGGGCCGCCGACCGCGATGGAAGTCGAGTGGGGCGGCTTCCAGGGTCCAAGACCCTACAGACAGACGGAGTGGCGACCCGTCTGCGGCGGGCCAGGGCCGCCGACCGCGATGGAAGTCGAGTGGGGCGGCTTCCAGGGTCCAAGACCCTACAGACAGACGGAGTGGTGACCCGTCTGCGGCGGGACAGGGCCGCCGACCGTTACGGAAGTCGAGGGGGACGGCTTCCAGGGTCCAAGACCCTATCTGTGTGACAGACGAAGGTGCATCGTCTGGGGCGGGACAGGGCCGCCGACCGCTATGGAAGTCGAGTCGGGTGGCTCGTGCACTTCCAGGGTCCAAGACCCTCTCTTCGTGACCGACGAAGGTGCTCTGTCTGGGGCGGTACGGGGCCGCCGACCGCTATGGAAGTCGAGTCGGGTGGCTCGTGCACTTCCAGGGTCCAAGACCAACGCGTTTGACCGACGAAGGTGCCCCGTCCCCGGGCACGGACGGGGACGGGCCCGGCCTCCGGGCCGCCGTGGAAGTCGAGTCGGGTGGCTCTCGCACTTCCAGGGTCCTCGACCCTATCTGTCTGACCGACGAAGGCGCTTCGTCTCGGGCGGGCCAGGGCCGCCAGCCGCTATGGAAGCCGAGTCGGGTGGCTCGTGCGCTTCCAGGGTCCACGACCCTGCCTTCGTGACCGACGAAGGCGCTCTGTCTGGGGCGGTACAGAGCCGGGCCCCGTCCAGCAGGGGACGGTGGCCCGAACAGGTGCCATCGGGTATATAGGGAAGAGCACCTCGCTGACTCTCCAAGGTGATAGGCTACCGGATCCCAGGACCTCTCGAGCCCAGCGAGAGGCCTCTCGAGCGGACACAAATGCCTCGAAAAAGTCCCTCTGCACTGAGGTAGTGACGATTCTTATTACGAATGGTAAATCATCCAAGGAAGGGACGAACCCGGCTGGCCTCGGCCGTTAAACGAGCCGGCTTCGTTCGGCCGCTAAACGAACCGGCGTCGTTCGGCCGCAAAACGAACCGGCGTCGGCCGCTAAACGAAACCCCGGGCGGGACAGGGCCGCCCACGTCTCAGCCTTAATGACCCGTTACGGGGTGACGCCCGGATACGCTTTGTGTGTCATGGCCCTGAGATTCTGGAAATCGAACTGCGCCTGGGGCAGGCCTCCGCCCGGCCGACGTTAGCGCGTCGGCCGCCATGGGCGGTCGGTTCCTCCCCGACCCGGCGCTCTCGCCTCCAGGGGGGCTCTCCGGAGCCCGCCCGACCCTTTCCGCGGGAGACTCAGACGGTCCGTCAGACGCGAAGGTCCGCCACCGGCGGCCGGCGAGGGCCTCGGCGACCGAGGGCGGAGACGCCCCCGGCCCGTCGCGGCCACCCGGCCCCGCGAAACGCACCTTTCCTCGGTTACGGCCCACCCGGCCGCCCCTCAGCCTACGAGAGGGGAGAGCCACACGAGAGTGGCCCCGGTCCCACTCCCCCCGGGGGGTGGAAACCGGGACCCGCGCCGCGTGAACCCCGGGTCAGAGCGAGGCTCTCCTACGGCTACTACCTGGTTGATCCTGCCAGTAACATATGCTTGTCTCAAAGATTAAGCCATGCAGGTCTAAGTGCACACGGCCGGTACAGTGAAACTGCGAATGGCTCATTAAATCAGTTATGGTTCCTTTGATCGCTCCACCCGTACTTGGATAACTGTGGCAATTCCAGAGCTAATACATGCAAACGAGCGCCGACCCGGCCCGCGAGGGCCGGGGACGCGTGCATTTATCAGACCCAAAACCCATCCGGGACGCGTCTCCGGGCGCGCCCCGGCCGCTTTGGTGACTCAGGATAACCTCGAGCCGATCGCGCGCCCCCGCGGCGGCGACGACTCATTCGAATGTCTGCCCTATCAACTTTCGATGGTACTTTAGGCGCCTACCATGGTGACCACGGGTGACGGGGAATCAGGGTTCGATTCCGGAGAGGGAGCCTGAGAAACGGCTACCACATCCAAGGAAGGCAGCAGGCGCGCAAATTACCCA